>NW_020271232.1:42847-54969 GCF_002803265.2 Melanaphis sacchari | reverse complement strand
GCGTACCCGCTCGACCTCCGGACGTCGCCCGGCACAGCTTCCATGGTGACGCAGCAGAACGGGCACTTGGCGGCCCGCACTCGCCGGACGTCCAGTCGTCCTCGTGAACCCATCCCTGTTTGGGTTGATCTCCACGACCAGACGCCCGGCGTCCGCGCGGCAGGCGTCGTAACTGGCAACGGCCACCAGGCCCCCGCCCACCGAGACCTTTGCTTTCGGGCCGGCGGCCTGTCCGGCCGCACGAGTTTGATTTCGGCAACTCGTCGGCGGCCACGCGCATCGGCACAGCATCGAGTGACGGGTGCGAAGAACGAACGTCAACGGCGTCGCAAAAGCGCAATCGCACAGACAGCGTTTCGGCCGCGGCCGCCGTAGCGGTTTCGCGCCGTCAGCTTCTTTCATCACCGCACCACTATGCGTCGGCGGGCAACCGACAAAACCACGTTGGCGTTGCTCGCCCTTGTAACGCCACACTTTGTCGTAACGTCAGTTGCTGCGGAGATTTCAGCAGCGCCGCACGTGCTGCCGCGATCATGTTTTCACCTCTTCGCGATGTTCACAACTGCGTTTTTATCTAGAGAGACTAATAACCAGTCCGCAATGGTTGTAATAATTGACACTATTTTTATTTTATTTTTGAACTAAGATTATTAATTATTTCGATAAGTCTTGAATTATATTGTTCACTAGTTTTTGGCTAAGAAATCGTCAACTTCTGAATTGAACAGTTCGGCATACCTTAGATGAATGTTATGTTTACCTTCCGGATAGATTTTAAGCCTGCAACAACGGAAACAATATTTGTTAGGTATATATCAGCGGTGGTCATAGTGGTCATAGGCGTGACTACGGGGGCAGCAGAGCAGCCGGCCGCTCTGTAATATCTAAAAAGGTCGATGATTTGCACTTAATTTAGAAATGAAAATATTATAATATTATTTCAATTGAGTATTTTATATTGTTTTCCCTTGCTAAAATGCAATATTTGTATATAACTATAACATATTAACATATTATTCTAATATAAAGAATCGTAAACTGTAATCAGTTCATATTATATTGTTAACCAATGACCCAGTGGGCCGGAGTGGACTGTTGCGCATTACTTCTTCCGAGGAATTCAGGTTTGAGCGTATAGATATAAAAATAAGACTAATCGTAATGTGTGTAAAAATAAAATTATTAGAATGCATTAATAGAGGTATATTGAAAATTCCTATGTATAATATTTTCGATAGAATTAACAAACACCACAGGACACAGATATAATATTTTATGTCCGCGACAAACACTGAAACACGCATCGCACACACGTATAATATTGTTTCATGCTCATACATAATAATATTATTTAGTATTTCTGTTATTTATTTCGCTGAGTAGTATTAATGTAATTTAAACTTTAAAGTTATAAATTTATTGTAATCATTATACTCGTATACTCGTATACTCGTATAGCCGTATCATGGATGTTTTTAAAAATAATAAAAAACAATTGGGAGGAGCTGCTAAAGATCAAAATAAAAAAAAAAAATTAAATTAATAGAGGCAGCTAAATTAGCTATTATAAAAAATAAATTAAGAAGCACTATGGGACAAGAGCGATTTAACGCATTGCTATTTTTATTCATTGAGCAAAAATTAGTATCTGACATAGATATAGATGACATTATTGATGAATTTAAAACTTTTTCACAAAAAAGAAGACTTGCTCTTTAATAATAATATATATGTTATATGTGTATATGCATATTGTATAAATATATTCCTTGTAAATTTTTAATGTCCTGCACTCCTGTGTTATATTAATAATATAATAAATGGCTTAGTTTTATAAATAGTTTTATAAAATAATTTTCTAATAATTATTATATTAATAACACTTATCCCAAATAATTTTATGATCAAGAGTCTAGACCATTTAATTATTTTGATTGTTAAGGAAAATTTGAATATAAAAAAAAAAATTTGGGCCGTTTAGTTAATATGCTGCCTCTGTAAATGAAGTCTAGTCACGCCTATGATAGTGGTACAAATATGAAGGGGGAAAGTCTAGGCACAAAATTATATAGATGTATAATACTGTTTTTACCTCAAAATATTAAAGGAATTAGATTGAGTACAATCAATTATTGTCTTTAGATATAGGTATCTAATTAAAACACTATTTTAGAAATCAACTTAGTACACATATGTAGGATGTTTAAATTCTTAAATGTTTTAGTTTTCTTTAGTTCAATTTTTAGTGTCACTGCTCTCCTTAGTTATTTCTTTAATATTATTATTATTTGTAATCATATAATCATATAAAAATTCAACAATAATTAATCAATTTATCATTTTATATTATGTTGTTAATTGTTGTAAATACTCTTTATTGAACTGAATAATATGATAATAATAAAATGCAAAAATTTTAAAATTATAATAATTATGAAGTCGTTTTCTAATAAAAGCTAATATTTTTTAAGTAATATTATAAACTTACGATCCAAATTTAATTTTTTTGTGTAAATAAACAGGATGTTCCATGGGCACTATAGGGTCTTGAGCCCCATGCAAAATGAGAGTAGGTGCACTGATCTTAGGTAATGCTTCTCGACAAATGTCCCCTCCATTTTCTTTAAGTATTATTTGAAAAGAATCCACCCAAGCATTCCAAGTATTAGAAAAATACTTTTCGCCATACAATTCAACAAATGGCTGTTTCATGCGAGGAGACCAATTTTGTATATCACGTATTTTCTCATACAATTCAATATCTTTTTCAGTAACATACGCATTGCTACCCCAAATTATAAGTTTTTCCACTCTATCCACAGCCTTGGATGCCATTATAAGTGCAGTGATGCCACCATCACTCCAACCCAATAGTGAATATTTATTGATTTGCAATGACTAAGAAGACCAACATCATTTAGATTAGAAAAATATTAAGAATGCAAATACAAAAATGTAAATACTTTCATAAGTGAAATGGCATAGTCAGCGTCATGATAAAAAAATCCTGGTGAATAGTTTCTGTCTGGTGGTCGACTAAAACCATAACCGGGTGGATCCCATGCAACTATTGTATATTTTTCACGATTAAGAGTTTCAATTTGTGGCTTAAAATCAGTAAATATTGAACCTAAATAACATAAAGTTTATTACTTATGCATGATGTATAATATTATTGTAGTTTTGAAAATTAACTGTATAATACTTAATATAACCTAGGTAAACTACCTAATGCTCCTGGCAATAATAACAAGGTCTGTGGACCATTTCCAACTTTTAAATAATTAATTTCAATATTATTAACTTTAATTTTGTTTTGCTTCTGTAAATAAAAATGTGAATTAAATTTAATACATATAAATAGTTCTTTTAAATAAACTATTAAATTGATTTGATAATTTATGTTACGATAAAAGTATAGTAAGTATATTATAATATCAATAAATAATCAATTAATTACAATTAAATAACATTTTAATTTTTAGGATTTACCTATTTATGAATTTTGTATAGCATAAAATTAACAATTTAACAATTTTATACAAGGTCAGTAAAGTTTATGGCTTACAAAATTTCAAAAAATGTGAAGGTTTTAAATTTTGGAATACCTACCTAATCATTGGGTAAGTCTAAAAATATTGATAAATGTAAATAAATTTCTCGCATATAATGATATAATAATATTGTAATTTGTAGGTACTACTGCCTACTAATAAGTTAGAAAAAACTAACAATACTGAACAAATGTTTCAAGTTTACCTAGCCAAGTAAAAAGAATCAATATTTTTAATTGTTTAGTATAATTGAGTAGTTGCAAAAATATTAATAAACCTTAATTTTAAAAAAATCAATTGGTTAATTGAAATAACATTATTATTATATCATACCTCTATTGAAGAATAACACACTTGGTTTTTTATGTACAACGAACTACGGTTTCCGAATAATTTGTTAATTAATTTTTTAGATATCATTATGAAATATAATTTTAATACTTCGTTCGGTTTTAACAGTTGATAATGATTCGATTTTTACGAACAGCACTCATTTAGATTAAATAAGTTATAAATAAAACAACACCATAATACCTTATTATTTGAGTGTTGAATATTATCGCGAAGTCGTAAAACGTAAATATTATGCAACGTATTAAAATTTATAAGCTATAACCCGGAAGGGCAGTAAGTTCTTTTAATTTAAAAATAATAAATATATGTTTTTTCGTATCATTTAAAATGATTTCAAATCCACGATAAGTGTTATCATGAACTAAAATCACCATTAAGGTGGATATTTTATATAATAAACTAGCACCGGTGAAACTCGCTGTATGTGAATACCCTTGGTAGCTGAAAATCGTTTGAAGTGAATTCAGAATTTCCTAGGTCGGACTCAGAACTTTAGAATTCCGCAGTTAGAAAAGACTAGTAGACGAAACCAGTGATAACGAAATTTGAGACGTTGGTTGGTACCTCTGATTTGGTGGTTCTACATTTTGGCGGTGTCGTTTTAATCGCGTAAATAATAATAAAAGTATATAACAGTCCAATTCGAGCGTCTAGTGGTCGATCATTTCATTAAATTCACAGGTGTAACACACCTTGTCTCGTAGCTTGCCCTGTGCTTTTGTGTATGGAAAATAAATAAATACATTCCTAAATGGTAATTAAATGTCTAGTTATCAGTCATCAAAAATTAAAATAATCTTTAGTAAAGACATAATTGCTCTGGATAATATTATTTTCAATCAAACATTTTGACTTATGTGTTAAGTTTAGCACAGCATATTTTTAAATATTAATATGAAAAATAATTGTAACTAAGATTGAATCATTCAAATTTAATTAAAACTTCATTTTTGTTTATTTTATCTATATACTATTCTAACCAGGTATAATACAATTAGAATTAATTATTTTAGCTCAAAAAATAACTACTAAATTTATGCAAAAATATTTTAATGTTAAATTAATCTAAAATACAGAAACTATTTTTGAATCTAATTGTATTTTAAACAATATGAATTCTTTCTACAGATACAGTCTTACGAAGTTATAAATTCTCAATTAATAGTTCAGTCTTGTTATTTAAGTCTTCATTGTTTCAACATAAATTATACATAAATATCTATTTTAAATTTGAACAAACAAGAACTTAATAAAAATATATTCTAAAAATAAGTAACAATGGTAAACATAATATATATATATATATATATTACTACCAATTAAAATACTATAATTTGAGTTATAACATTAATTTTTTTTTAAATATAACATTCAATTAAATAAATTATAGTTGTATACTTAAATTACTTTCACAGTTTGCTTTTTTTGGTCATATTATAAGATATATTTTTTTTTCATAAAACAAACACTTATAAATTACGATTAATAATTAAATTTAATATTAATTTATATTAAAATTTGTGTACTAAGTGAATGGTAAAAAGTTCACAAAAAGCGCAGTGCCAACTATAAAATATGTAAAAAAGTACAATGTCACCAATTTGGATTTAAAATTGTATATTATACGGTTATAAGTAATTTTATTGAAATTTAGTGGAAACTTGTAATAATTTGAACAAGCCCAATAAAAAACTGGACTTGAAGATGCCAACATTCTGGTAGTCACTTGAACGTGTATACAAAACAAACAAAAAATGGTTAAAAATGTTGAATGGACAACATATACAAAATCTGGTCTATCTCGTTTTCTAAGACCTAAATAAATTATATTATTATTATAAAAATATTCAAAACCATATTTTAACAGTAAAAAAATACAAGGTGAAGCCAACAAAAAATTTGGAATTTGTTTGAATTGGAAATAACTTAAGAAACCAATATTTTTCCAGTATTTTTCTTGAACATAAGAGTATGGTATACGTACTCCACACCACAATGGGACACTAATGTTGTTTGGCATTATTAGGTTATTTGTAATTGCATAATCAATAACATTGGGATCTAATGTGTGTTCTTGCAGAGTACAGAATTTATAGTACCCGTATACCTGAAACAAACCGAAACATGCAAAAACAAAACATACACCAATAAGACATTTGAATGATATTTTTCTTTTTATGACGGCTGATCGAATCATATAATATAATAAAAAGCCAACATTGAGAAGTCCGTTGGACCTGTTCAATACAGAGAAACCAAATAATAATGATGACTTCCAAATATTTTCACACGCTATATGATACATACCATAAAACACTGTAAACACAAACAGTGACTCTGAATAAGGAGCCGAGAAGAAAACACTAGCAGGGTTAAAACAAAATAGGACTGTTGAATTATATGCCATTTCTACGTTTTTATGTATGCGTAAAGTCAAATTGAATAACACCAATGCAGTGAAAACGAAAATTAAATTATTGAAGACAACTCCTGCAATGAGAAACATAGTGTTTGGATGACCAGAAAAAATTGCAGTTAACAGCCATAAGACATAAGGATATAGGGGAAAAAAAGCCAACGTATTTTCATAAGTATAACCATATCGATAGATGTGATGGAAATATTGAGCGTCCCAACGGAGGAATCCACCTAGGATATCAGTCACGGAATAGCCAACACTAGTATCGTCATTATTTAGAAGGCCTGGCGATATGAACACTTCCTGAGCTTGGTGGTCTGGAATCAGAGTATTGAAGACGTACTGCATAATCACAATAGAAATTCGACTGTAAACCGCAAGACGCCATACATTGGATCGATATAGCGTCGGATCGATTTGTAGACCCTACAATACATAGTTACAGGTAGAATACATTTTTTATGAGTATTATAGTTATTAACACGATGCTTACCTTAAGTTTTTTATCTTTCATTTCGAAATCAATGTATTTATATTATGTACACCTAGCACGAAATAAATACATTGAACCTGCGTAAAAACACACATAAAAAAAAAAAAAATGCCAATTATGTCATGCGATTCAAAATTTATGATATTAGGAATAAAAATAAAGTCATCTCGGTTTGTACTTTTTAACAGAAAACGACACTAGAACCTGAAACATCAAATCTCAACGTTGAAAGATATTAAATAGGCACCGACTACTGAGTAGTGAGTACCGGACACCGGTAAAACGATATTTCATGCATAACAAATACAGTATTACACAAATAGTTGATCGTTGATCGGGATTGCTGCTTCCTCACGTTCACAGATATTATATACAATAACTAGATAGCTAACTGATGATATCTGACGCACTATTATTAAGAAGCCAAAGCCATATACGTGGTCTTGGATAATATACACTGGATAGAGCTATATCGTATATCACTCGTAGTCCGTGTTTGAAGCCTACCAATTCGGCCCCGGCCCCCGATGTAGGTATTGCGCATGCTCCAGAAATGAAATAGAACGCGCGGGACGGGGTAAGAAAGTATGATTACTCAGATTACTGATTATTTCCATGTCCTTAGATAACCTTATCACAATTTACAAACAGTTTTGGCTGTATTGAGCATGCGCAGTTAGGACTTCGGGGCCCAGTAAAGTTGCTATACTTCAAGATTTTAAATCATAGCTCTATCCAGTGTATATTATCTAAGTGCGTGGTAGTCAATGTTTTTGTTTGTTATCATTTTATCAATTCAAATTTATTATCATATAGGTACTGTTTCCGTATAATAAATTATTATTATAATTATTAATAATATTAATAATTAATACTTAACAACTTAAAGATGCCGACTACTTGTTCAGCTCATCGCTGTACCAATCGAGCAAAATCGGGGTCAAATAAAAAAGTCATTTACGCTACCTATATTATTTTAATCCTATTGTTTTTAGATTTCCATTGAGTGATGCTGAAAAATTACAACTAGTTGAAAGCTATTGGTCGCAAAGGATTTGAGCCAAATTTTGGAAGTCGTTTGTGTAGTGATCATTTTAAGCAATTCGACTTTTACGAAAATCCCGGAGAAAGTTATAAATTAACTTTAAAAAATGATGCTATACCATCAATTTTTCAATTTTCAGTTCATTCTACATTGTTGCCTATTAAATGTTTTTCCAGCAAACTGCAAGAAAAAAAAAAGAAAATGTAATACTTACAATTTTTGACAAATTATTAAGTTGCCCAACAACTAATAGGTAAATTATTTGTTATTTCTATAGATACATCAAGTGAAGATTTACCAATAAATCTATCCCAGATGACGTTGAGATCTTAAATGATTCCTGTTTATCAACGCCAGTAAAATTACCACTAATTATAACACCATATAAACATAGTTTTAATCAGTTATCTTTACCATCTCCTCGAAGAACTCCAACCAGGTACAAAAGGAAAGATAAATTATTACAACAAAAAGTTCAAAGGCAAAATAAAACCATAAAAACATTAAAAGACTTTTTGAAAAATGTAAGAAATAAAGGTATTTTATCATCAGAATATGAAGATATTATGTTTGATAAATTTGATGGAATAACAGCTGAAATTTTTAAGCATGAATTAAAAAATATTGGACGCAAACCTAAAGGCCGCCGCTATAGCACAGACATTAAAGAGTTTGCACTTACTCTACATTATTATTCTCCTAAGGCTTATGCATTTTATCGGTTAGATTTTTGCTTGCTTATAGCATATTATAATGCTTTACAGAAATATAATTTATAATTGTAGTTGACTATATTTATATTGTGTTGATTTAGGTCAATCTTGAGTTTACCACATGTATCAGCCATTAGAAACTGGACATCTTCTATTAACGAAGAACCTGGATTTTTACAACAAGTGTTGACATTTCTCGAACAATTACTAAAAGACGATAAAGACTGTAATATAGTTTTAGATGGAATGGCTATAAAAAAAAACAAATAATTTGGGACAAAAAAGCTAATAAATTTGTCGGTTTTTTTGACTATAGTAACCAATTGGATTTAGAAGGTATTATAATATGCCAGCTACTGAAGTATTTGTGTTCATGTTGATAAATTTAAAAGGAAAATGGAAATGTCCCATTGAATATTTTTTTCAAAACAAAATTAATGCTATCACCCAAGCTGAATTGATAAAATCTGCTTTATTAATTATACATAACACTGGTTTGAGAGTTTGGGGCATAACCTTTGACGGTGCTTTCACAAATTTTTCTTCTATGAAAATATTAGGCTGTAAATTTCAAGATTCGTATACCGATTTAAAAAGTTGGATAAATCATCCTATTTCTAATGAGAAAGTATTTAATGTACCAGAGCCTTATCATATGTTAAAGTTAGCCCATAATACTTTAGGTAATGCTAAATTAATAATTACAAATAAAGGAGTTGTTAGGTGGGACTATATAGAAAATTTGTTTAAAGTTCAATCAGATTTATCGTTAAAGTTAGATAATAAATTGAGTCAAGCTCATGTTATGTGGCACCAAAATAAAATGAAGGTTAAATTAGCTGTTCAAACGTTGAGTTCATCGACAGCAGATGCTTTGTTATTCATGAAAAATATTCATATGGATGGATTTCACAATGTTGATGAAACTGTGACATTTTGCAAAAACATCGATCGGCTGTTTGATTTCTTAAATTCAAGAAATCCATTTGCTTAAGGTTTTAAATCTCCAATTTTTCGTTCCAACCTAGAATATTTAGAATCAGTAATTATTCCACTAGTAGATTATTTGTTCACATTGCAGGTGAAAAATAATAATACCATTAGTCATATTTACACAACTTCTAAAAAAACATTTGTAATTGGCTTTGCGTTAGCTGTTAAATCGATTATCTCTATAGCAAAATTATTATTTGAAGAAAATCAAAACTTTAAATATTTATTATCTTATTAGCTTTCTCAAGACCACATTGAAATTTTATTTTCTGGATTTAGACAACGATTTGGTGCAAACAATAATCCTAATGTTTTACAATTTCAGGTGGTTTTAAAATAAATTCTCATGAAAAATGCAATTAAGTGTAAATCAAATGGTAATTGTTATAATTTTGATAATGATGTATTTGGAGCGTTACTTGAATTTAAATGGAGTAAAAAAAAGATTTATGTAATATAGACAATGCTGATGAAATCGATGAAGAAGTTCTTAATAGGAGTACATTATTAAACTCTACTAACTTAATTGTCAATGATGCCAAATTTAATATACTCTATTATATAACAGGTTATGTAGTAAAAAAAGTGTCACTTCATATTGATTGCAACAGTTGTATTGAATCACTCATGACTCATGAGTCCAAATTCTAGAGAACACAATTATCATCAGCCACCAATTTATTCAAAATGTATGTTTATTAAAAACCAAGGGGGATTAATTTTTTCATCATATTGTTCATTCAAAATTATTCTTGCTACAGAACATTTCTTTTTGTTTCCAACTGATAACTTTAAAAATATAAATGTACCAAATTTAGAAAATAAAATAATTGCACATATCAATAATAATTTTGTTCTTGATCATAATATTTTTAAGACACGTTATTGTGAAAGTGTTTGTTTATCTGTTAGGCCCAATAAAATGTTGTTAATAACACTTTTAGTTAAGAAGTTTTTTAGTATAATATTGCATTTGTATGGAAAACTTTATTCAAGTGATATATTAAATCCTCTTAGTAAGAGGCAAAAACTAACCAAAACTATACTGTTTTATAACCAATTATCATTTTCGTGTGTAGGCAATAGTATTAATTTGTAAAAAAAGTTATTATTATTATATTCAGTTGTATAAAAGTTTCAATCATTTTTAAAAGAATGTATTTGTTTTTTTTTTTATAATATTTTATTAAATAGTATTATGTTGATCGAATACTTATTGTTTTTACCTAGTTATACGTGTTGTTCAATCTCTTTTCTATAGTTCACAAATTTATATGATATTTTAATATATTATTTATATTATAAGATATTATATTTTTTACATCTTACACGCCCAGATATATTCATATTATATACAAATACAATAATATTGTATATTATATCTGTGGTTACACCAATTAGACGTATCACGAAATACATAAAATTAAGTTATATTTAAGTATATTATATTAATTTAATTTGTGACACATACTTAACAAATTTATTTTATATTATATAGTGATAAGAAATGATAGCAATAATTAATGTAAACATTGACTACCACGCATATGGCGGTTGACTTCCAATTGTAATGCTAATTAGTTATCTAGCTATTGTATATATCTGTGCTCACGTTAGAATTTAACTAAAGCTATGTTTGGCCACAGATATATAAAAATACTAGATAGTAAATAGCCGACTTGGGTATTATTATTTTCGATAGTAAAATGGCCGCCATCCTTATCTAAGAGGTGAATGTTTATGTTTCTTAGCATTGATAAGAACGATGTTAATATTATTTATTACTAGCACCGGTGAAACTCGCTGTAAGTGAATACCCTAGGTAGCTGAAAATCGTTTGAAGTGAATTTCCTAGGTCGGAGACAGTACTTAAGAATACCGCAGTTAGAAAAGTCTAGTAGGCAAAACCAGTGATAACGACGTTTGAGATGTTGGTACCTCTGATTTGGTGGTTCTACACTTTGGCGGTGTCGTTTTAAACGCGTAAATAATAAAAGTCTAATTCGAGCGTCTAGTGGTCGGTCATTTCATTAAATTCACAGGTGTAATACACCTTGTCCCGTAGCTTGCCCTGTGCTTTTGTGCATGGAAAATAAATAAATACGTTCCGAAATGGTAATTAAATGTCTAGCTATTAGTCATTACCCGGTGCTTGTCGTTACTCGACTGGGCAATCCGCGTAGCTTGCCCTGTGCTTTTGTGCATGGAAAATAAATAAATACATTCCGAAAAAGTAATTAAGTGTCTAGTTATCAGTCCAGTGAATATCGATTCCTGACAGGGCAATCCGCCTGCGGCGGATTGTCATACCTCCTGACGTCGAAGGCGTTGTGCTGTTTAGTACGCAAAAAAGTTTAAGTCGAATCGAGCGTTCGATTTCTCAAGCGATCACCATTGAAAATCCAGTTAAACGCGTTTAAACCTCACAGGTAGGCAATCCGACTGCGTCGGATCGCGGACGATGTGAGCACAAAGTGGCGATTTTAAACGTATTAATGAAAATACATGTCAAACGTTAGCGAGTTGAAGATCAAAAAAACTATACATAATT
>NW_020271232.1:0-42837 GCF_002803265.2 Melanaphis sacchari | reverse complement strand
TACATTTGAATCGTGCAGACTGTTAGCAATAACTATAATTGGTTTAAATGGAATACTATTGTGTGATTTAATGTCCGTGTAAAGTATATTGTAATATAATATATTTTGACATCATCAATCAAGCAATATAAAATTAAATGTGTGAGATCAAAAATCGTTTTTAAAATTTGAAAAATATTTTATGAGTAGTAATGTCATATCAAAACGAAAATAGCAATTAATAACGATCGAATTAAATGAAAAAAAAATGCAAAAAATTTCCGTACGTGTAGTTTTCTTATGAGGCCGCCCAGAATGTGCCGGAACGGGATACGAACCTGCCTACCTAACGTCAGGGAACCTATCCTAACACCTATCGACTACCGGTTTGAGTTGAAAACCGTAATCGAATTTCGAGCACATAAACCGTTTTAGAGATGCGACGAATACCATAGTATACGTCGTTTAAGCGATACGATTTTTACGATTCGAGTGTAGCAACCGTAAATCGCACGTTTATTGTCGTTTAGAGCGTTTCCGACGTATTCATTACATTATTAAATCGTGTACGTCTTAACGACGTACCGAGTTTATTATCACATACACACATCTCGATATCGCCCCAAACGTACGCGATCAAAGGCATTACAACGACCGGAGAGCAACGATTCTGCGATGTTTTTGTGTAATACACATAAGGATCTGGTCATATCTGACGTACGTCATCGACGGTGCGCACGTTTCTTTTTTATACACATTACACATAATCGTATTTTATACGCTATCGAGACGATGAGGTCGCGGAGGCGTCCGAGGGCGGAGACGCCGAAAACAAAAAAACGCGTATTCGATAGGGATAAACGATTTATCGTATAGTAAAAAAAAAATAATAGTACATACGTGACGACACGATAAACGACCGGAGAACGCGTTTTCCGGACGCGACGGCGACGGTCGCGAACGGAATTCGGGGACGCGCGACTCGCGAGAGACGCGTTCCGCGCGATCGGAAAACGCACGGACGCGAAAAAGGCGAAACCGATTCGGGCGGAGAGAAAAACCGGTGGAACACGGGCGACGTCTAACCAGACGACAGAGGACCGAATCCGAACGAAAAACGCGCGCGGACGGGACGAAAAAAACCTGCTCGGGGCTACGGCGGAGAGAACGCGACGGAAAGAGGTCTCCAAAGGCCGGAAAAACGGGCGAAAAGCGGAAAAAACGGTATAAGAAAAACAAATAATAACGACGGCGGCGGGAGATAACGATAACGATAACGGCGCGCGCGAGAGATATCAGATAAGAAAGACGATAAGAAAAAATTTTAATTTTCCGATTGGCCAGTGCACTAAACCAGAGCACTTTGTCGAAAAAACCCAGGAAGCTCGTTTTGGTTTTATATTATAAGAAGAAGAAAGAAGAAGAAGAAGATAGTATAAATTATAGTACAGTAGATTTATAGATTTATAGTATATACTGTAAATAATTAGTATAATATAATAATACGAGTATTACATAAATATAAACTAAAATGATAGTGCTTTAAATAGCCATATTCCTTGTTGTTTTTTACAGTATTCAGGGCTGATGGATTTTCTTGGTATAGTTTTTATTAATTTTATTATTCTTATTTAATATCATACGACATATTCTGATGAAGTTAATCTTGTACTATAATTTCTCTACTGACACCAGTACTCAACAACCAGGCACCCACCCACCCGCAAGATAAAATTACCGGGCAATTGCAATTCAAAATCATGGCAAGCAGTGGCGCTGCTTGTAATATTATAAAAAGGCATTTTACTAAGTTTCTATATTATATCATTACTAAATTTAATTTTTTTTAACCGGGTTTTTTTTTTACACGGAGTTATAACCAAGTATGTTTGGTGTAATATAAAAATACGGCACATGCCATATTTAATATGTATATAAAAAATTTTGTTTGTACATGATATTTTAAAGTAAAGTTGATGGATCTTTATTGGCTAAGTTAATTATTCGGTGTACTGATTGCTTTTTGAGCACTTGGTGTTAGATATTGGCATGGAAAATGGATAAGTGTGACGTGTAATTAAGAATGGTACTTTGAAATTAATTCGAGTTAATAATTCTGCAGAATATATAAGAGCTAAAGTATTTAAGCCGAGTTGGTGCAGAACTGACGAATAATCATAAGCTGGGTGATAAATTTTAACACATTTTTTGCAAATTTCAGGAACCTATGTTGAAAACTCTCAATTTGAAATACTTGGATCCCATAAAAATATACAATAGCTTTATATTCCAATATAGATTTCACAAAAAACAATATAAAGAATTTTTTGGAGTAATTAAATTAAATTTACTTTAAATGCTTTTTATACAATTAACTTTTTTAAAGCTTTACAACAAATTCTATTTAAATGAGTATGAAAATTTAACTCGCGGTCAAAAGACAAAAAATTATACTTAAATCAATAATAATAATTGTAAGTTTGTCTAACTCTCGGTCGAGTTTTTTGATCACGTACCACCCGAACCGCAACCATCCGAGCAAGTAGCCTCCTTACGACAAACGATGAGCCAGCTGCGATATACACCCAGGAGGCCAGGACAAATCACGACAATCGACGTATCACGTTCGTGCCTACATAGTACCTACCTAAACCGGGTCAGTCACGTCTTCATAAGAATCGACGCCGACAAGACAGTCTTGATGTCCATCAACCGACTCGAGCGAAGACTCGGTCGTCGATCATTACTATGCGTGCAATAACGATTAAAAACGACCCACGATCGTTTTTTTTTCGCCTAGGTGTTTAGTAATGTCGCGTTATAATCGCATTATCACCACTTTATTTTTTTTTATGTGTTTTTTTGTAATTATTGTACTTATTGTAAATGTTTGTCATATTTATTGAAACAATTATATTTCCTACCGTGATTTATTTTGTATACACCGTACTCCCCTCCCCAACGGCGCGAAATGACGCCACGAGCCGAAACGGTCTCGTCCATTCAGATTTTTAATATTTTTATGCGCCCGCTCGCTACATCTCCAAATAACCAAACCATTCACCATACGCACCATCGCTAACCGCACAATACTGTCGGCCTTTACACGACATACCATGTGACACTCTGTGCTTCTTTCTTGTGTACGCACAGCGTCGCATCACATTTTATTTTATACTTAGTTTATACACTGTTTTTTTTCGACATTTATTTCTTTCGTACGAAAATATTACCAACTAGAAATACCACAAAATGAACGGTGATATATTTATTATATATTATATTATTATAACCTAACCGTTGTGAGCTTATTTTCGATATATTACACTGTTTGAGATTAGGATATTAGGTACCAACACAGCACACGTACAGTATTGCTACTTTATAATTTAACTAATTACTACTAAAAAAATATTATTAATAATAAGTGTACAATAGAATACGTACTAGTTAAATTAGTATTAATAAATTTCAATAGATAATAGTGGTATTTATTTTGATCGCCTAAAATAAAAAAAATATACACATACTTTATATTAGCCCAATTTGGTTAATAAACTATTTAAACGATAATTGATTCTTTAGGATTATTTATTTCAATACAATGAACTATAATTTTATATTATGATATTTGCATTTATGTTAGGGTGACCATATTAAGAAAATAAAGAAACGTGACATCTGAAACGTCTACTCCCCCCCCCCCCTCCCAAAGAATGAGTTTACGGAAAGAAATTCATTGATCGAATGTCAACAGCGAACAGTGTCAACTAACAACTATTAGCGATAAATGCGTAATGCCTATAAAAGACGGAAGAAGACGGACAACGTAAAAACGATAAAGAACTTAATAGAATTAGAATAGAATAATAATAATAATAATCGAATCAATATAATTATAATATTCATAAGACTACAGGCTTGTCGTCTAGTTGTCGATACCGTAATACGGGTATTCGTAATAATTGAAAAACAAAAATAGCAGACGACCGTCAGCGTACACATACTTTTATATTTAAGGAATAATAATTATAATAATTGTGTAGCGTGTGCGTGGTTTGGTCGGTCGGTGCGATAAGACGACGACGACCGAAATAATCGCACAGCTGAACATGGTGTCTGTTATTTATAAATTTGGTTTCTAATTTTAATCATATATACGAGTAAAACTGTTTTATATTAATTGTTTCATAAATCTATATTTTTTTCACAAACATAATATAATAATATTGAAACAACGGGATTAAAACAGGACCATCTTCTAAAAACGGGATAAAAAGCGTCCCGTTCGAAGTTTGTCGGGACAACGGGACATGATGAACAAAAACGGGACAAACCCCTTTTAAACGGGACGTCTGGTCACCCTAATTTATGTGCATATATTTCAATATATATACATATATACGAACTCTTTTCATGGTAGGTAGTCGTTGACAAGGAAAGTAACAAGATTATGAACGATGGATCACGTAATTAATAATTATAAATTAAGTTTTACACGAGTATAATCATATTTAAATTTGTCAATGTATAATAAGTATATCAGATGTATATTATATAACTATTGGAGATGAAAGTTCTGTATGAGTGGAAATAATATAGACAGATAATGATCATGACAGACGGCGATGCATCTTATTTCTGATTATTTATTATAACAGCAGTTGTCATAACCATACTCTTTTAGAATAGTAAGGTCGTCATTCAAATTCGTGGATTTTTATGTATAAAATCTTTATACATATTGAATTTTCGGGAAAATAGATTTTTTATACTTATCAAGTATAAATAGCAATTTTTACTGTAATTATTATAATGTGACTTTACATAGAATGTGTGAAACCCAAAAGTTTAAGAATACGTAAGCATAAAACATGTAATACAAAATTATTATTTACGATTCTTATTTTTCTCATCTGGTGCTATAACAAAATACAATTATAAAATATGTCAATAAATGTTCTGTTAAAAACTACATGTTTGTATTTATATGTATTATAACATAAGTGCATTTAATGTTGGCATTCGCTCTGTTTTAGATTTTTTATAGAACGATTAAATGTTTGATTCTAATCAATTTATGAACAGTTTTTACAATAGTTGTTGACGGGGAATGTAACAAGATTATGAACAATAAAACACATTATAATTATGAATTAAGTTTTGCAAGAGTACAATCATATTTACATTTGTGAATATATAATAAGTATATGAGATGTATATTATATAACTATTGGAGATGAAAGTTCTGTATGAGTGGAAATAATAGACAGATAATGATCGCGACAAACGTCGACGCATCTCATTTCTGGACAAGTATTATAACTGCAGTTGTCATAACCATACTCTTTTAGAATAGTAAGGTCGTCATTCAAATTCGTGGGTTTTATGCATAAAATCCTTATACATATCGAATTTCCTGGAAAATAAATATTTCGTACTTATCGAATTTTAATTGCGATTTTTACTGTAATAATTATAATGTGACTTTTTAGAGAATACGTAAAACCCACAATTTTAAGGACACACGTAACCAATAAAAAATGTTTTACAAAAATATAATTTACCTATCAAAGAGTTCAATTCCTTGCTATCTTCAATAACTATATACAATAATTATAAAATATGTCAATAAATGTTCTGTTAAAAACTACATGTTTGTATTTATATATACATATTGTAACAAAAGTGCATTTAATATTGGCATTCACTTTGTTTTAGATTTTTATAGAACGATTAAATGTTTGATTCTAATCAATTTATGAACAGTTTTTACAATAGTTGTTGACGGGGAATGTAACAAGATTATGAACGATTAAACACATTATAATTATGAATTAAGTTTTACACGAGTACAATCATATTTACATTTGTGAATGTTCAATAAGTATATGAGATGTATATTAAATAACTATTGTAGATAAAAGTTATGTATGAGTGGAAATAATAGACAGATAATGATCGTGACAGACGGTGACGCATCTCATTTCTGCATATGTATTATAACAGCGGTTGTCATAACCATACTCTTTTAGAATAGTAAGGTCGTCATTCAAATTTGTGGATTTTTATGTATAAAATCCTTATACATATCGACTTTCCGGGAAAATAAATATTTCATACCTATCGAATATTAATTGCGATTTTTACTGTAATTAGTATAATGTGAATTTATACAGAATACGTAAAACCCACAAGTTTAAGGATACGTAAGCAATAAAAAATGTTTTAGAAAAATATAAATTACTTATTGAAGAGTTCGATTCCTCGGTATCTTCTATAACAAAATACAATTATAAAATATGTCAATAAATGTTCTGTTAAAAACTACATGTTTGTATTTATATGTATTGTAACATAAGTGCATTTAATGTTTGCATTCGCTCTGTTTTAGATTTTTTATAGAACGATTAAATGTTTGATTCTGATCAATTTATGAACAGTTTTTGAAGTAGTTATTAACGGGGAATCTAACAAGATTATGAACGATGGAACACGTTATATTTATGAATTAAGTTTTACAAGAGTACAATCATATATACATTTGTGAATGTATAATAAATATACAAGATGTATATTAAATAACTATTGTAAATGAAAGTTCTGTATGAGTGGAAATAATAGACAGATAATGATCGTGACAGACGGTGACGCATCTCATTTCTGCATATGTATTATAACAGCGGTTGTCATAACCATACTCTTTTAGAATAGTAAGGTCGTCATTCAAATTTGTGGATTTTTATGTATAAAATCCTTATACATATCGACTTTCCGGGAAAATAAATATTTCATACCTATCGAATATTAATTGCGATTTTTACTGTAATAATTATAATGTGACTTTATAGAGAATACGTAAAACCAATAAGTTTAAGGATACGTAAGCAATAAAAAATGATTTACAAAAATATAATTTACCTATCAAAGAGCTCAATTCCTTGTTATCTTTAATAACTATATACAATTATAAAATATGTTAATAAATGTTCTGTTAAAAACTATAATATGTTTGTATTTATATGTATTGTAACATGAGTGCATTTTAATGTTGGCATTCGCGCTCTGTTTTAAATTTTTATAGAACAATTAAATGTTTGATTCTGATCAATTTATGATCATTTTTTGCAGTAGTTATTAACGGGGAATCTAACAAGATTATGAACGATTAAACACATTATAATTATGATTTAAGTTTTACACGAGTACAATCATATTTACATTTGTGAATGTTCAATAGTATTTGAGATGTATATTATATAACTACTGTAGATAAAAGTTCTGTATGAGCAGTGGCGGTTTTACGGGGGGGTGGTCCAGGGATCTGGACCCCCGCCAGATCCCGTGTTTAGGTTGTGATACATTGTGGGTTCCAGGAGCTCAGGTTTTGACTAGCTAGTAGCTATTGCGACTTTTATATGCGGTTACACGCTTAAATATAATTCTGGTGATTTCATCATTATTATTCCGTGTATTTGAATGTTTACTACAGTTATATAGATATTTATATTTGCCCTGAAAAAATTATGATGTTTACGATATTTATTATCTGTAATAACAATAGAGTTTGGCGGTTCGAAAAATGTCACAGCCACTGCGATAAACTATCGTCTGTCAATTACTTTTCAACCGTCGTGCATCGCGCCAGTCGAAAGTCTAAATTGTAAATTTTTAACCTTGTTTTTTATGTGGATTAGTTACAAATTATTATTTACGAGTTTATTCACAAATATTTTTTTAATCTAAGATTAGCATTCAATTTGAATCGAACTTCAAAAGTATTTAAAATTCAGGTTCGTAAAAATTTAAATATTTATAATAAAAATTGAATAGGTGCCTATTATATAAGTAGCGTAGCCAAGTTAGGTTAGATAAATATTAAGAAAATTTAAAAATTATTTTAATTTCAATGGTTTATGAAAGCCTACAAAATTCTAAAATTGTATTTTACTGATTTTAAATTATCATCTTTATATTGTGTTGTTCATTATTTTTTCATGGACAAAAATTTCCATTATTTATACTTTACAGCCATTTATAACCGCGCTAGTAGATATTTAATGCATAATATAACATTGTGTATCGATCACGATATTACAAAATATTAACGTTCTGCGGTTTTTTTTATTGTTATCACATTCATTGATTTTGTGTTAAAATCTATAAATAAATATTTGTTAGCGATTAGCAAGACACCCGATGACTATTCTTATCTTTACATCTAATCGTATAGTCTATAATATAGTTGTATAAAAAATATACATAAACGACCAACGTCAACGGGTGACGGAAAATATTGTTCGGCAATACATTATAATACGTATTATTATTTTAATATTTTCAATTTTGTATGTAGTATCAGTATTTATTATCTATAATTACTTATAATTCCGGGTCCTAACTCCTTATAATAATATTAATAATTATTATGATTTAAAATTATGTGAAACTTGTGTATGTGCAAAATTAAACCTTTAAAAATAGAATAGCGAAGCCATCCCCCCAAAAAAACATTTGACTAACCGTTTTTAACGTATACATTACGTTGAAACCTACGCTACGCCACTAATTGATAATATATTGAATAATACACAAATGATTAGTCACCGTTTAATGGTTATTATTAATAATTGCATATAGAATATTTTGTTAGATCAATATTAATTATATAAGATTACTTATGGATTACCTATATTTATGGTTATAGACTGACTAGAGTTTAAACTCGATTGAAGTATGTCATATAGAAAGCAAAAATCTTTAACACATTTTTTCAAAACCACATCAACATCTGATAATTTTAAATCTCTTAATTTGGCAAATTCGTCACCCATTAATGAGAAGGAGAAACCATCAACAAACAAAAGATCTGTTTCTCCATTATCAAATGCTTCTAATAGTCCTAAAAAATCACAATTGGATTCCCTTGCACTGATCTCTACGTCTCCATTTGATATATATTTCTACAAAAATAAAAAATTTGATCAAAACGATAAACTAAATGTTTTAAATAACCTCTGGAAACCCGACATTCAATTTAACTTTCCAACAAAAACTTATATTTGTGGAAAGGAAAAAAAAGAAAAAAATCTTAAATTTCAGTATTCTTGGTTGATGCGATTTTCTTGGTTGGTATACTCGGCTATAGAAAATGGTGCATATTGTAAGTTTTGTGTAGCATTTTCCAAAAACGAAGGTGGGAAGAATTCTCATTTATTAGGCAGCTTAGTATTAAAAAAATTTGATAATTAGAAACATGCAGTTGAAAATTTTAATAAGAATTCTTCCCTTGAATATCACAAACAATGTTTATTCGATGCGAGCAATTTTTCTAACGTGTTAAAAAACCCTGAAAAATCTATTATCAACATGATACGAACCAAAAGAATGAAACAAGTATTAGAAAATCGACAAAATATTAAACCCATAATTGAAGCCATAATGTTGTGTGAGCGTCAAAATATGCCTTTAAGAGGACACCGTGACTGGGGACGTATACATGTTGATGATACTTAAGAAAATAATCAAGGAAATTTTCGTGAAATTATTCGTTATCGAGCACAGGGAGACGATGTATTAAGGTCAGTTCTAGACTGTGAAAAAACAATAAAATACCTAAGTAAAACGAGCCAAAACGCCATCATAGATTCTTGCAACTCAGTTTTACTCAGAAAAGTTGTAGCATCGGTAAATAAGGCAAAATGTTTCGTTAGCAAGTACTGCGAAACATTTTGCCTGATATTTCCGGAGTAGAATTAGTTTCTTTGTGCGTCAGATATGTTGATTTGGACAAATTAGAACTCCATGAACATTTTTTACAATTTATTCCAACGAATGATACTACGAGAAAAGGACTAGCAAATTTAATTTTAGAAAATCTTAGTACGTTTGGTGTAGAGCTAAAATATCTTCGTGGTCAAGGATATGATGGCGCAGCAGCAATGTCGGAAAGATATAAAGGTGTACAAGCGCACATAAAAAAATTGTATCCTTCTGCCATATATGTACACTGTTCTGCTCACTTATTAAATCTTGTCGTATCTAAATCATGTTCTCTCCAACCCATAAGAAATTGTCTTGGGGTAATAAGTAAAACACGGGATTTTTTTGTGTATCTAAAAAGAAAATCAGTTCTCACACAAAAAATTGAAAATTCTCCAGACAATCCCTCGAAGAAAAACACTAAAGCGTTGTTGTGAAACTCGATGGATCGAAAGGTATCATTCAGTTAATGTTTTTTTAGAATTCTACGATTTTGTTGTAGAGTCTTAAGATGATATTTCAACGTGGGAAGACAGTGATACAACTGGAAAAGCACAGTGTCTACGAAATTCAATTTTGAATGGAGAATTTATTATTTCTTTAATAGTTTTAACAAAAGGATTTGGAATTGGATTACCGTTATCGAAACAGCTTCAAAAAATTAATATAGATTTAAGATTAGCTGTGAAGTTAGCTCATGAGACATATCACGAAATACAAGTGTATAGAAATGATGCAGAAAACAAATTTGAAAAAATTTTTAAAGAAGCCTCTAAGATTGCCGTTAATTTTCAAGTTGAAATAAAGATTCCAAGAACATCAAGTAGACAGACACTAAAGAGTTAATATAAATATTACATCATCAGAGGAATATTATCGTATATCTGTATTTATACCATATCTTGAATCATTTGATAATGAACTAAAAGAAAGATTTATTGACCACAAAACTACATTAAATTCTTTTCATTCACTATTTTCGAAAGAAGAATTAGATGATGATTTTATGACATTAGTCAATTATTACCAAGATGATCTGGAAAATGGAAACCCTGCAATTTTATTGGCTGAATACAAATTGTGGCAAAGGTGTTTAAAAAATTTGAGCGAAGAGCCAACTAATGCACTTCAAGCTTTATCACTTTGTAATAATGATATTTATCCTAATATATACAAACTGCTTCAAATACTAGCCACATTACCAGTTTCAATTTCATCTAATGAACGTACTTTTTCAAATCTTAAGAGAATCAAAACCTACTTGAGGAACACTATTGGAGTAGTAAGTAATTGAGAAAATCATAATTCATATTTTAAAATATTAAACATAATTTAATTAATATTTCAGAAAAGATTAAATGGTCTAGCTATGATGTGTATTCATAAAGATTTGAAATTAACAGCTGACGAAGTTTTGGACGAATTGATAAAAAAAAAACGAAAAATTGTTTTTGTATTGTAAATAAAATGCTATACTATGGTTTTTCGTTTATGTAAGAATTAAATTTTATTTAGTTATTATTAATGGGTTAAACTTTTTTTTGTCATTATGTATTATAAGATAATGTTAAAGGACCCCCCCCCCCCCAGAAAAAATTCCAAAAACCGCCACTGTGTATGAGTGGAAATAATAGACAGATAATGATCGTGACAAACGGTGATGCAACTCATTTCTACATGTGTATTATAACAGCGGTTGTTATAACCATACTTTTTTAGAATAGTAAGGTCATCATTCAAATTCGTGGATTTTTATAAATAAAATCCTTATACATATCGAATTTCATGGAAAATAAATATTTTATACCTATATAAATTGCGATTTTTACTGTAATTATTATAACGTGACTTTTTACATAACACGTAAAACCTACAAGTTTAAGGTTACGTTAGCAATAAAAAATGTTATACGAAAATATAATTTACTTTTTTTCAAAGGTATCCTTTTTGTTTCAGCTTCTTTAACAAAATACAATTATAAAACATGTCATTAAATGTTCTTATAAAAACTACATGTTTGTAAATATATGTATTGAAACATGAGTGCATTTAATGTGGGCATACGCTTTATTTTAGAATTTTATAGAACGATTAAATGTCTGTTTCTGATCAATTTTTGAACAATTTTTGTAACGTTTAACTAAAGCATGTAATCGAAAATTGATGAATAACGTTGAACGCCTACCATAGTGACGAAAACTACAAAAGTATAACTTTTATAGTTGATTGATGTTTAAAAATATAATAATTTTTTTAATTTATCCAGTCAATGCTGATAATGACTAAGTAATAAATAAAATGCCTACAATTGATAGACAATTTGGGTAATATTCCATTTATTTACTAAAATATAACTTGAATCGAAAAAATCATGTATTATTATCATGTAAATATATTATATTCACAAGATAAACTACTACGGTACTTCGAACTACTTATCCCTAACTCATAGCAATACTCATGCCGGCAACCTCTCGGAGAATAATTTTGCTAAATTTTTTTTTTCTTTTAAGTCAATAAAATTTTTGTCTTATGGAGCTATTTCTGTTATTTGTGCTTTAAAAAACCATTTTTTGTACCTATAGTTGTATAAATAAAAAATGTTATTTTTATTATAATCTTTCAATTTTAAATGTAAACATTTATATATCATTTGTACAAGCCATCTTAAATATAGGCAATAATGCTAATAAAATACAAGGTGATTCTCTTGCCTTATCAACATCAGGGATTGGAATTCGAACAGTAGTTCTTACATTAATACGATTTTGTTTCCTGTTTGATGTTTCTATCATTTTTTTAGCCTGTTTTTCTAAACATTTCATTGTGGATTCTTCACGAGCAGTATGTATATTTTGTTGCACCTCAAATGGTAAATAATAAAAATATTATACTCCTATATAAATATGTTTATAATGCGACTTTAAGATGGATGGATGTGGTCGAAGACAATTTAAAAAGGGTAGGAGTTAATGACCGGAGAAATATAATTCGTAACCGGGAGAAGTGGCGTGAAGTTGTGATAGCGTCAAAATTTTTCGTAAAGAAGATCAAGCCAGAAGAAAAAGAATAAGAAGATAATAAAACCTTAGAAAATTAGTATATTCATTGTTATTTTTTAATCAGAATATTTTTATAAACATTATAATATACATTTTTTTTGTTAATGTTACATACTTTGTACTAATTTTATCTCTCAGACCCAATCGAAACATCACAAATTTTCGTTCAACAGCACCGATTAAGTATCGTTTGATTTAATATTAAAGTTAAACCCATTAAAAAACTTAAAGTTAAAAAACTTATCTGTTTTAACTAGTTGGATTTTTAAAATTTTTTTTATTTTTCTGTGATATATGAGTATTTTTAAACTATAATTAATTCATATTCCTTAACTTAATAGAATTCTAAACACATCTACACGAATCGTGTTTATACCTAACAGCATATGACGTAAAAATAGGTAGATACGCGTCAGCAATGAAGTACATTGTTCCTAAAATCTAATTTTGTTTACATTTGATTTTTACCTTTAATCTTACGCTCTAACTTTTTAAGATCTAAAGAAGAAAGTATATAATTATTAATAATTAATTATATATTTTTAGTTTTCGCTTTATATCTAAATAATTGATTGCTTCTTAATTTAAGCAATCGTACCAATCTAAAATATAACATGATTTAAAATAGAATTTTATATTAATAAATAATGATGTAAAAAGAAGGTACCTTTTTTGCGTAAGTAGATAAAACAATGAACTTAATTTATTAGTTTAAAAAAATGATGAATTTATTAATATTTTTTTTTTTGTGAATACATATTAAGTATAAACATTTTTAATATCGATCTTTTCTACATCGCACTATACACTTAACCCGACGTATTCTACTATTGAGCAGATAAGGTTCTACATCACGCATTGTCCGAAACTAGAGTAGAAATATGTATATCTATGTAACTGCATATGAGAAAAACATTGAACTGGATAACGCGTATATTAGATTAACTTCTTCTATAGATTGAAAGAAATGTATAGATAGCCATTTCAAATTAATTAAATTTGAGGTAGGTCAGTTAGGAGATAATAATAATTTTAAATGAGCAATTGAAAGTACTGGGGAGTCAGTGGCGTAACGATAGGGTGGCATGACGGGCAATGGGTCATGGACCCACGACTCTAGAGGGCCCTTCAAGAAAAAAATAGTACATTCAAAAACAAATCACCATTAGTGAAATTTATAAATACGATTCTGTTTAAAAATATATGTATATTCTTGTAAAATAAAATAAATTTAATAACTGATCACGATTATTTTTATAGATTATTCTATTTACCAGTCCGTCGACATTGTCGATATTATAGTGCGGCCAGCGAAACTAGAAGCTTGACAGTCATGCTCCCGGTGGCCGTTTTTTTATCAGGGGTACGAAGAACGCTCAATTTCGAAAAAAAGATCGCGCAGCTACACAAGCAACTAAAATATTTAGAGCCCTTGGTTTTCACGAAAACGGTCACCAGGAGCGTGACCGTCAAGCTTCTAATTTCGCTGGCCGCACTATAATATTATTATTATACATTTAATGATATTGTTATTTGTAGAATGGAAATAACAATGAAGCGTATCGCAATCCCTTGTCTTTGAAACCGAACGTAACATTTATATATATATATTTTTTTTTTTTAATTAAAATAAAGGCTTCAACATCATCAGGTTATTAGCCTACGATCACAACAAAAGTGTACAAAGATAATATAATATATACAGATATTTACAGTTTATGGTCAAGACGAGTATAATGAAAAAATTTTAAGATCGCTTCGGTGTTTTCTTCACTGAGGGCGAGTCGGAGGGATGATGGGTTCTTGAATATTTTCCGTGCTTGGGAGTATTTTGGGCATCTTATTATAATATGTTCGATAGATAGAGTCACGTTACAAGCGGTGCATATTGGAGCAGGTTCCTTGGTGATGAGGAATGAGTGGGTGAGGTGAGTGTGGCCTATTCTGGCTCGGGTAATAATGACCTCGTTTCTTCTTTTTAGGATACCGGGAAAATTCCATTTTTTGATGTGGGGCTTGATGATCCTTAATTTATTAGTTAGGGGAACGTTGGACCAATTTTTTTGCCATGTCTCTAATATTTTGAGGTTAATGATGTTGAGTGACTCTGAGGATGTGGTAAGGTTTAGTTTTGGGGTATTCTGGTGAATTGAAGCTTCGTTTGCGAGTTGGTCTGCTTTTTCGTTGCCAGGAATGCCGACGTGGGACGGGACCCACATGAAGGTGAATGTTTTATTTGATTTTGATATCAGATCCTGGATGTGTTGGACTAGTTCATTTGTAGAGTAGGGATTTAGGATTGATTTTAAAGCACTTAAAGAGTCACTGATGATAACGAAAGAGTCCAGGGAGGAGGAGGAGGCGATTTTCAGAGCTTCGAGTATAGCATAGGTTTCCGCTGTGTAGATGTTGGTGTTGGGAGAGAGAGCAAATTTGTAATGTTCGTGTCCTAGAACTGCCACAAAGCCCACGCCGTTGGGATTTTTGGAGGCGTCAGTATATATAGGTGTACTACTGGGGTATTGTTGAGACATTATTTCTGAGAAGAGACTACGGATGATAGTGCTGTCGGTGGAATGCTTACAGTGATTGGTAAGTTGTGTGTTGATATGTGGAAACCACATCCAAGGAGGCGATGAGAGTTGTGTTTTGCACATAGGTTGTATTTGGAGGCCAATATTTGTACTGATCGTTGTGAAATGTTCAAAGATTGTAATCCTGTTGTTGATAGGACTAGTAGCCAGGGGATTGTGAAGAGTCTTGCTGGATATATGATTAGACAAGTTCTTAATTCTTGCTATGTATTTGAGTATAAGGCTATGGCGTCTTAGTTCAAGAGGGAGTTCGCCAGCGTTGCATAAGATGCTATCTACCGGGCTGGTTTTAAAGGCTCCAGTAGCCAAACGTATACTTTGGTTATGTATAGGATTAATGGTGTTGAGTACGTTATTTTTTGCGGAATTGTAAATTATAGAGCCATAATAGATTAATGAGAGAATGAGGGATTTGTAGATTCTGAGGAGGCTTTTTGTCTCAGATCCCCATGTCTTGTTACAGAGTATTTTAATGGTTTTCATTCTTGATAGACATTCACCTTTGAGTTTTTTCAAGTGGGGGCGCCATCTAAGTTTGTCGTCGAACGTGAGACCTAGGATACGGATATTATCGGAGAAGGTCAAAGGAGAGTTCATGAAAGTGATTGGTGGAAAGTGATCGTTTTTCTTTTTGTTGAATATGATGCATTGCGTTTTTGAGGGAGAAAACGTAAATCCAGACTCCGACAACCACCTGGAAAGAGCATTCAGGGAAAGTTGAAGAAAATGGGAGGTAGTTTCAATTTACGATCCACTGCAGTAGATATGGCAATCGTCCGCGAAAAGAATGTATTTAACCGGCTTGGGGATTTTTTCACAAATGTCATTAATGGCGACGAGAAAGAGAGTAACGCTGAGAGCAGATCCTTGAGGAAGTCCGTTGACAATATCGTGGGATGATGAGAGGTGGTTATTGACTTTGACGCAAAACTTACAGTCGGCAAGAAAATTTTTTATAAATCTCAGGAAGTTACCATTCAGTTCCCAGTTGTGAAGGATTGTTAAGACTTTGTTTTTCTATACAGTGTCGTAAGCTTTTTTGATGTCGAGAGCTATTGCAATGAGGTGCTGTTTGCTTCTATAGGAGGAGCAGATGTCGGTATGTATTGAGGTTAACGCGTCTAGTGTTGAGTGGTTACGTCTGAAACCACATTGCTCTTTGTTGAGGAGAGATTTGGATTCTAACAACCAAATTAGACGTTTGTTTATAATTTTTTCAAGGAGCTTGCTCAAAATGTTGATTAACGATATCGGTCTATAGTTCTCGATTTAAAATTTGGATTTATCTGGTTTGGGAATGGGAATTACGTTAGCATTTCGCCATTGAGAGGGGAAGAGACCTTGTGTCCAAATGGTATTGTATATGAGGAGAAGAGTTTGGATTCCAATTTCTGGTAGATTTTTGAGGAATGAGTAGGGTATGTTGTCGGGTCCAGGACTCTTGCTGTTACAAGATTGAAGTGTCGAGGTCAGTTCAGACATGTCCAAATCTAAGTTGTATTGAGCGTTGGTTTGCGTATATACTATTTCAGGTACTATGTTGTTGAAAGATCTGTGCGTGATAAAGTCTGGACTATAATTCTCGTCGCTGTTGTTTTTTTGAAAGAAATGGGCAAAGGATTCTGAGGCGTTGGGAGAGGAGACTATTTTTTCTTGGTTGTAGTGCAGAATATCAGGAATGGTTTTGAATTTGTTACCTTTGATAGAGTTTATTTTGTTCCATATAATTTTAGGAGATGTATTCTGGCTTATGGAAGAGGTGAAGTTTTGCCATAAGAGGGTTTTGCTTTTTTTGGTAGTATAACGGGCTACGGCCCTAGCTTTTTTCAGGAGTATGTGGTCTTCAGGAGTTTTGGTTTTTTTATATCGGTTGAGTCTCTTTTTATAGTTCTTAATTGCATCGTGTCAGTCCTTATTCCACCATGGAACATTTTTTTTCCTGGGATTTTGGTTGGTCTTAAGCCCGATTGACTTATAGCCTGCGTCTAAAAATAGTTTCCGTGAATTTTTTGATTATTGAGTCAATTTTGTTTTGGGTATCACAAGGATTTATGTCTAGCGGAGTATTATTGAGGTCATGTTCGATTAGTTGAGAGAAGAGGTCCCAGTTGGGGTTTTTGAGATTCCAGTAGGTTCCATGGTTAATGCCGGAAGAGTGATCAAAATACTGAATACCTATAGGCCAGTGGTCACTGCTACTATATGATGTCAGTATTTGCCATTCGAGTAGTGGTGCCGTATTATAATCTGTGATGGAGAGGTCAATCGCTGAGAAAGTACCGTTGGCAATATTATGTCTGGTAGGCTCATTATGGTTGAGGAGGCAAAGAGACTCCTCGTCTAGAAATTCTTCTACTGATTTCCCCCGGTCATCGGTGTGCAAGCAACCCCATGCTATGTTGCGGCTGTTGAAGTCACCTAAGAGTACGAAGGGCTTAGGGAGTTGGCGTATAATATCTGTGAGGTGCTGTTTTGTAAAGATTTTACTGTTCGGAGTATATATATTGCATATGCATAGGTGTTTCGCAAATTTTACGAGTGTAGCTGTTACTTCAAGGTCAGACACTATTGGGATGTCTTCGCTTTCGAGAGTATTACTAATGAAGGTGGCAACTCCGCCACTTGCTCTGTTAGCGAAGGTTCTGTTTTTAAAAAAACCTGAGTAGTTTTTGATGTGAGCAGTGTGGTTATTCTTGAGATTGGTTTCTTGGAAGCAGATAATTTTAGGTTGAAAGTTATAAACAATACGGTTGATATCGACTGTCCGTTTATAGAAGCCGTTAATGTTCCATTGGATAATTGTGCTCATGATTTGATGTTACTAATAGTTAGTGGATGGTATATTAGACAGGAGGAGGTCAGGGGTATTGATAATGAGCTGAGTGAGGTTGCATAGAGGGTTAGTTGTCTTGAGGTGGTGGTAAGGCCTGGAATAGAAAGTTGGCCAGTCTGGTGAGTAGAGCTTTTGTGGTACGTTCAGTGACTTGAGGTCGTACTGAATCAATCAAAAGCATAAGCGAAGTGATATCCGAGTTTATGTCTTTACATATGTTGTGAATATTTAAATTTTTGTTGTTGAAATTTTCCAGTACGTATTTGAATTGGATAAAAGAGATGGGTGAGTCATTGGAGAAGATGTCCTCAGCTGGTTTGAGCCCGTCGGATATTTTGTCAGCTGTCTTTGATGAGGAATTAGAACGAGATCTGTCCACTTTAGTCTTTTTGGAGTTATGCCTCCTTCTCTCGGCGTTTGAGTTTGCCGGAGGGTGAGAGGAAGGTGTTGCTAGAGATGAGGCGTCAGAAAGGGGTCTCTTATGTGTTTCACAAGGTGGAGTGAAATGGTTTTCGGTTATTTCAGTACTGTTAAGGGGGGAAGGCTGAGAGGTTTCATTTGCTACATAGTCTTCCGTTATTCCTTCCATTGATGGGGTGGGTGTGCAAGGAGTATTAATGTTTTTTACTGGGGAGGGGGTGACATTTGTTTCCAGAGTGTTGAGCATACGGGGGTGTGGGGTAAGTTCTTCCAAGGGCGGTTCTTCCACAGTAACGGATTGGTTATGTGTGATAATGGTTTAGGGATTGTCAGTTGTTTTCTTGCAAGTGTTAGAGGTGTGGCCAGCGGATTTGCATAGAAAGCATGTGATTCTGTCGTCGGTGAAGAATATACTAAATTCAGTTTAGTTGTGAAATAGTGACAAAGATCCAGGGAGATTAGGTACGTCTTCATGTTTAATATACATCAGTCGACGGAAGCTTAAGATGTGCTCATAGCCCTCAATGTTGATACCTGCTTTGAGGTAGGAAATTTCAGATACAGGGGTAACATTGATATTTTTGAGCGCGTCAAGTATAACCTGGTTAGGTATAGAAGGGCAGACATTAGATATGACTGTCCTCTTAGCAGGATTAATAAGTCTGCGTATTTGGATTACATGATCGTTAATTGTAATCGTTTGTGTGGATTCTAGAAGTGAGTCTAGTATTTGTTTGGTTGAAAGAAAAATACAAAATCGGTTATTCGAAATGCGAGATACGAAAGCAATATTTCTAGGCGGGATTATTTTGCCTATGGCGACAATGTAATCTCTTTGGGGTATACCGTCTATTGAATTGAACACAAGTGCTTGTTCTCTGCTGGGATAGTTTTCATTAGCTGCCGCGGACGCGTAATTACGGATTGTGTTTTGTGCGGTATTGTTAGAGTTTATTACTTGATTGTTGATAACGCTGGACGCAGAAGACGTCGATGACGGTATTGCTGATGTAGACGGAGTAGGAGAACTAGAGGTGGAGGTAGAAATAGTGGTTTTAGGTATCCTAGAGCGACTAAAGAGAGTGGGCTGTGAAAGATGTGCATTTTTAGGTTTGGTTATTTGTGTTGGAATAGTTTTAATATTTGGTTTATTCGATATCGGTTTACTAATGACCGGCGATAATGACGGTCTGGCCGTCTTATTAACGTTGCTCATTGTGCGATTAGGAGGGTACTAACATAATAGTATAATATTATATTACCGTATATGTGTGTCCAGTAGTGGTGTGCTATCGGAAGCTATTAAATGCGAACTCGCGAAAAAGTAAAACACGTGCTACACGGTCGGCTGTCAGACACGTACTGATTTATATTTTATATTTAGATATTATATTAGATTAGAACTATTCTAGGAAAAAGTGACCGTCGTTTGGTCGTTGTTACATTATGTTCTTTTAATTTATATTTTATTTTGTTATTAGTTAATGACGTGTCGTAGACCGATTTTGTTTTCGCCTTCTGCTGTGAATCAGTGATTCGTATTCGTATAGGTATTGTGATCAATCATGTCGAAAAAAATACCTAGTAGCTATGAAAAGCGTAAGAAAAAATCGGAAGAACAAGAAAAATAATTAAAATTGGCTAAAATTAGTAGTTTTTTTCTAGTACCACTCCTCGTGAAAATAAAAGTGAAATAATAATTAAAAGTGTTAATACCGAGGTTAATAGTGAACAAAGTGTTGAACTTAGTTCTGTAGATAGTGAAAAAAGTGAAGTATCCGCCCCAGAAATGTTGTCATGCTGTTCATATAAAGGTACGAATCAAAATGAATCTTTTGATATTGTTTTTAAAAATATTATTGAAACTTCTTCTGATCCGACGGATATTGGACATTTTAAAGAAATCGTTTTAGATACTCAAACAAAACGGTTCATAATTGAAAATGGGCATAGTAGACCTAAAGCTAAAGGGCCTTTCGCTAAAAATTTAGACGATAGATCTTTTTCTGAAAAGTATTATTTTACAGTGTCCAAATCTGGTTTAAAAATCGAACGTTCGTGGCTATGTTATTCGACTATATTTCAAAAAGCGTATTGTAGGTCATGCTGGCTATTTGGAGATCGCGCATCCACTGGCTTTCAAGATATTTGGACTACAAGATATCGTGATTGGAAACACATAGTAAATGGCATCAAAAGACACGAGCAATCAAACGTTCACTACATTTCCTGTTTAGTATATGAAAAATGGTTTTTAAATAAAACATTAAACGAAGAACTAGAACAGAGTATAAAAAAAAAAAAATTATTTTGGCGTCAGGTTTTAGAGAGAATTTTAAATATTACTCTTATATTAGCTATGCGAAGTTTACCTTTTCACGGCCACAGAGAAAAGCTCGGTAATTTTATTTGTTTTATTAAGTTATTTGCAAAATACGACCCAGTACTAGAAAAAGTTATTAATCAGGGTAATAATAAAGTAAACTACTGTAGCCCTAAAATTCAAAATGAACGAAATTTTGAATATTTAAATTTTGTATTGCTTTGTATATATTTTTAAACCAAAAATTGTTTAATAAAATTTTACTATAAAAATAATATTACACTAAACATGCTTTTTATTGTATGTAGCCTTAAAGAGGAGAATTTTATAGGTGGTTAGTTTTTGTAGGCTATTCCTCATTTTCCAAATTTATAAAACTAAGGGCCCGATTGGATTAATTTGCCACGGGCATTAAAAGTTCTGGTTACGCCACTGTGGGGAGTCATTTAATATTGAATCAAATTTTCTATGTAAATCGGATATTTTAAAGGAAATATAAACATTAAAAACATTAAACATGTTTTAAATTTTAAATTACACTATGGTATTAGTAACAAAGATAACAGTAAAGAGAGGCGATTAGAGTAGGTGTAGCCTATCGTGAGATGTGAAATAAGACAGATTCCGCTTACATTGTTTTAATTTCCATCTTTTTATGTGACGTTAAAATTATTGTAACCAATGTAAATGGAGAACTTTTATTTAAGTCGACAATGACCTATTAACCTTATTTTTTACATCGTTTATAATGCAATGATTTTTTTTCCGAAAAATAACATAGCACCTGACTGTGCGATTGCGTCTTAACGTCATTGCTCGAGTTTGGAATACGTGAAAAGTGAATTTTCTAAGCGGATAGTTCATTCATGGTTATCGGGAAATGTGTTTAGTCAGCTTAGAGATAATACTGTGTAATAAATGATAAATGTATATGTACAAATATACATAATACGATGACGACGACTATAAAATGATTTTACCTATGCGTAATATGAATGATGTGTAACAAGGTCGCGTTTCAATGCACTAAAGAATATCATGTGAACACGAGTTACGTAAATTATAGAATTATAATAAGAACTTTTATTTTTATTAAATTAATATTATAGAATATGTTATATCAGATTAAATTAAACTAATATTGTTAATTGATAGCCTGTATCTTTTATTTATTATTTTCAATTACATTTATATTTTTCATAATCTTAGTTCTATTGATAATATCTCAGTAAAAGTTCATCTGTATAAGAAAATCAGTTTAAAAATATATACTGTATTAGTTTTCTTACATATGTTATATGATATTATGACATTACCATATCCATCATCTACAGATAAAAAAATAATAATTATGTTATTACTACCTACAAAAAAAAAAGGTTTTTACTTTTTGCATTCTATAAGTAGTATTTTAATTTTTTTTTTTTTGAAATGTTATAGTGATTTTTGACACATTTACATATTATGTTATTTTTAACTTGGGGAGCTAGCGTATCGTATTCTATATAAATATCTACCAATAAAATTAGTTAAATTTTGACCTGTCACGAATCTTAATGTCACATAATGATTTTTAAGTTTTTAGGTATATGCATTTTCGTTAATTAAATATATACTTACTAAAATATTTGAGTGTTATATTAGCTGTTTATAAATATATAATTTGAAAAAATAATGTAAACATAAAAACGTAGTTATGCTATTTTCATGAATGATACTCTTAACAATAATTGTTAAACATTTATTATCCAGTTCTTAATAAATTATAATTAAGTTTGAAAATGATAATGCATAAATATATTAATCTCACTATAATTGAATATAATGTTAAATCGAAGTAATTTATTATGTTTGGATTTAAAATTGTGTACAGTTTAAAATGAGTTATCTTTAAATTTTTTATTAGTTAATTATAATTTATATTAATATGATCATATGAATTACAAAGTAAGCCTTTTATGACATGTCATACAAAAGTATTATTTTATTGTACTTAAATAATACTTGAAATAGTCAACTATTATATTCATAATTGAATGATTGATTGATATGATATTTTGTGATTCTAGGTCTGTTATGTTTTATGATTATCTATCATAGAAACGATATTAGTGATAAGGTTAAAAAGTTATTTATTTCAAGTCAGTTAACATACCTGTACAATCTAAGATTACAAATAAATTATAAATCAAACGTATTTAATTCAAATATATTTACAGTAGAACTATAAAATAAAATTATAATTTTTTTTTTTAATAGCTATTACATAGTTTTTATTATAACATTTTTAATATGGAACTATTTTGGTGATTTGAATGAGTGTTATTATTTATTAGTAAAGTCGAGTAAATCGTTTCGTTTTATTCTTTATGGGTGACCAAATAGCTTTATATTACAAGTGTTAATTTGGTTTTGTCTTTTTTTATTTAAAATCTCTCAAGGATTAGTTATTAGCGTTATAATTTTCATAATTGCAATAAACAACATCTTCAACAAAATACCTTAACCAACAAAACATATCTTGTTCAACGACGACTGCTATATCTATTGCAATCAGAATAACATGGAAACCACGTTAAGCATTCTACAATCATCATTACAAATCCTCCAAAACTGGTGCAAAGAAACCGGATTCAAATTTTCTCTTGCCAAAAGTCAATGCATTGTATTCAACTACAAACCTAAAATAAAACAACACCTATATCTAAATAACGCACCATTATTTTGACAAAATATTAGGAATACATTTTGAACACAACCTTAAATGTACATCTCATTTGAAACAACTTAAAATTATTCGTAAACATAAAATTAGTATAATCAACATTTATCCCACCGCACCTGGGGAGCAAACCAAAAGTCACTCCCATTATATACAAATTTCTTATTTTATCGAAAATCAGATATGGATCTCAAATATATAATACTGCTAAGCCCCAACCTCCTCAATATACTTTACCCTATCCATAATGAAGGTATGCGGTTAGCTATTGACGCATTCAGAACAAGCTCAATCGACAGCTTTCTGATATACGCCGGTGAAATTCCTCATCAACTTCAAAAACACCAAGACACATTAAAAACTACATTATCAAAATCGGAGTGTCGGAATTGGATCCGAAACGTCTGAATTGGTTACCGGATTGTTTCAAAACAAAAAGTGTTTGTCGTGATAACCGATTTAAATAAACACGGTTGTATCTCGACAGTTTTAATTGCTGGATGTTATCATATGATGTAAATAAGTAATAAATTATATAAGTGGACTGTATAAATCTGTATAAATATAACGCAAATATAACTTAATACAATATATTGCAGCAAATTATCTTACACGAAAGAATCTTAAGGCTATGTTAGTCCTAGCACAACATAAGTAATCCGTATAAAAATAATAATAATAACAAAGTCACAAACGTGATACTAACAAATATAAAATAATATAATAATAAATGTACAATACGTCTGACCTGGTCGTGGAAGGATGAAACGGCTCCAGACGACGTTCCGTCAATTGACAATGTCGGCCCAATAACAAACACGTAAAAGGAAACGGCGCGTCAAAAATGGCGACAAAACGGTCCGCAACCGGTCCCGGATGAACACACGAAACAATAATAAAAGAAACAAAACGCGTTTAATGCCAGTAAAAGGTAGAATCAGCAAACAAGGCGACAAAAATATAATTATATCGCCCGCACTAGCGATTAAGTCCACCTTATACCAACAACGAAAATGGATCGGTGACAAAACGAATAAAAAACCAAACGCCAGGATCATGAACAACGAACTAACTAAAAGAATGGCGACTCACTCGGTTGTTTCCGCGAACCTGATAAGGATGACATAACCTATAGCCGACGGCGCAGGTACGGCAGGAACAGTGTTTCCACGAACCAAATTTTACTGTTTTTTTTCTTGGCGTCGTCTGGCCCAAACAAAAGGTATATCCGAATTGGTTCCAGAGTTTTTAAAAATTGTGTCTTGATTGTTATGGGCTACGAGATATACTAATTATATAAATATATATAATATAATGTTTATGAGCTACGAGATATGCTAATATATAATATAAAGTGTAATATTGCTATAGGTGCTAGCGATAATAATATAGATATATATGTGATCTAAATATTAGATTCATATTTTGTAAAAACATTGTAATAAATCAAAATAGTAGTTGTTAGGCGAGGTCGTTTTGCATTTCCAAGAATTGCCAGTAAGAACGATAACGTCCTGGAGATTGTTGTTTCAAATGTGAAAACAACTCCAAGAACTAATCTAAATTGGAAGGTTGACAATTACAACAACAAGAGATTTCCTTGTATATAAGGGAGTCCGGAGACCAACAGGGGCAGATGTACCAGAGCTATGAAGACCTGAGCAACTTCACGACACTCAGCCACTTTTTGTAACAGTTACATGTATTTCGTTTATACGTAATAAACACATTATTGTTCTTAAGAGTTGTAAATTTCATTTAAATAACATCCTGAGTCTGGATCTGATATTGGCACGCAACATGATAATAATGTTACGTACCGTGTTATTTTACACATATATATTATACGAAGAGGTGATGTGTATACCGATGGAATAACATATTCAAACAGTGTAGTATCGAACGGCTATGGCGATCACCTGCACATCGTGATATTTAATATAATGAATAAGACATGATCACACGTCCTGGACTTCTCAGAAATGATGAGTAAACGATAGTGTTAACATTGTACTATTTAATATGACAATCAAGACTTGATCACACGTCTTGTAATTCTTAGAACCGATGAAATCGCAGGAAAGGCACCCAACTGAATAATACATTTAATTTAGAGAGCTCCTTTAGGTCATCGGAAGTCACCACCTCCTCAGTCACCACTCTTGACGGTTAACCATATATAAGGGAGACCAGGGCAAGAGCTCAGCAGACGGTTAGGGATATTCGAGACGCTCAGAGGCAGGTCGTAACACCACTCACGGTCTCGTCTATCAGTATTTCAGAGGCAGGTCGTAACACCACTCACACCATCTTGTGCTTATAAAATTGTATTCTTGTACGAGTTAATTGTATTAAATAAAGACTTAATCTTTTAACTTGCAAACATTAGTATTTCTATTTCTACGTTGATATATGTATCGACGTTGACATAACGGACGCAACAATAATAATAAACAGTAAAAATTTATAAAAATCATTTTTTTTTAAAATTCAAATCTTAAATTAAAAATATGAAATAAATAATAATAAATATAGATAAGTAGGTATATCTTTTTTTTTTTCAATTTATACATTTTTTTCTTGTATAGTTATCATTTTCTATTATCGAGGTAAAAATGTGTAATAAACATTTTTTTAAAAGTAAAATCTTTTTTTAATTTTTTAATTTTATAATTTACAATCTGTTACAGAATAGAAAAACGAGTAAAAATGATGTAAGAATAATGGCTTGAGAGAAACACAAATTATAGAAACCTTTCAGTAAAGGCACTTTGACAAATCTTAATTTAAAAATATAAAATCATGGGCGTCCCCCGAGGGGGATGGCAAGACGGAGCATTTGCCACCCCCCTCTAGAATATTGTTATTTTCACGGTAATCGGTAAAATTTCCAATAAGAAATTAGCTTCTAAAAATAGGTCTATTTATGTTGCCATATGACAACACACGATGTTAATGGTTTTAATATAGCATATTATATATATTGTGTATAGAAAAAAATTATCTTTAATAATAATTGGATTATTGTATCTTATCGTATTTTTTGAGTGTTCATATGGCAATAAATTATTAGCTGCTTGCTGGTGCATCGTGTATAATATTATCATGTAACCTTCATCATAATATATCTATCATAATTTTTTAATACGGCTCGTGGATACTCCCATTAGTTCAAACGCAGCTTTCGATCAAAACGAGTGTCATCGCGTTCTCAACGTAATAAAATATACAAATCTTAGCAAGGTAAAATCTTTTTATTACATTAATTATGGACATACGGAAGTTTTTTAAAAACCGTAAATTAGACGATAGTCTGAATGGACCTTTTGATAAAACAAATAGTCTGACTATAGAGACTAATTCCACAAGTACAATTGATATTACTGACTTAAATGAAGGTGGCAGTATTACTGAACAAGTTTAAAATGTTGATGACAAGGAAATGGCTTATTTTAAAAATGATATAAGAAATTACTTAGCAATTTTAAATATTGACGATGCTTTAAAGTTCGATAGTTTGTGTAATCCATGGGTGCCATCTACTTCATATAATTTTAAAAATTATCTAAAATCGGAAAATGGTCGTCCATTTGGGCACATATGGCTGGAAGAAAATAATACTAATATGGCTATCATATTCGGCTATTGGCAGTGTAAAAGTAGCTTTTTATCGAGTATATGTGTATTATTTAAGACAAATGTTTATGGGGGTAGACAAGGAGGGTTTATAATTAAACCATTTACAAAATATAAAGATTTCCAAGCTTGTTGTCGATCACACCTATCATCACAATGGAATATTGAGTCTACAACACGAGCAAATGATTTTTCAATTGTTATGAAAGGTAACAAATTAAATGTTCTTGAACTGGCAAATTCAGGGTTACAAAAACAACGAATATAATAGACAAAAATTAAAACCAATAATTTCAATCATTTGTTTTGTGCTACTTATAATATTTTTCTACGAGGAAAAACGTAGAGAACCTCTACGAGGCGTATTTTATGATTTTTTAAATTTTCGGATTGAATCAAGTGATGAATTATTACAAAAACATAAATCAGAAAATGCGGGATATGCCAAATATACATCACCTCGAATTCAAAATGAAATCTTTTTTATATGCGGAAAGTTAATTAAAAATGAAATAGTTAATTTAGCTAACGCAGCACATGCTTATTCTGTTATTGCTGACGAAACTGCAAATATTTCTGGAACAGAACAATTGTCAATAGGAATTCGATTTTTAGACAAACACTCAAATCAGCCAAAAATTCGGGAAGAATCTTTGGGATTTACTCCATTAGACAAATTAAATACGCAATCCATAGCTACAAACATAATATCATTTATGATTGACTGTGGTTTAAATTTAAACAAACTTTATGGGCAAGAATATGATGGTTGTGCTACAATTGCCGGACAAGAAGGCAGTGTTAGTAAATTAATTCGTGACAAATATACCATAGCGTTATTTTTTCATTGTTCTAATCACAGGTTAAATTTAGTTAAAAATGATTTAAATAAAATAATGATTATTCGTAATACTACTGAAACTATAAAAGATATTATAAGATTTTCCGTGAAAATGCGCTTAGATGAAAACTTTTACCTAATATACCATTTTTTTGTGAAACACGCTGGTCGTCTAAATACAAAAGTATAAGAGTATTTTCAGAAAATTTTATTTTAATAATGAAAAATTTAAAATCATTATCAAATAATGAAGGATATTCGAATTCTAATACAAGGCAACGAGCTCATTACTTATATTCTGCAACCTCAAATTCATCATTCTTAATTTCTATTATTACCATGGCGAAGTACAGTGTTATTTTAGAACTTGTAACAAATATGTTACAAGTTGTTTCATCAGATCTATATAAAGTTAGGGAGCATATTAATTCATTACTTATCATCGAAATGACGCTTATAACATTTTTCAAACATTATTAACGATGTGAAATCAATCGCCATTGAAATAGATTTTGCCATTACAATTTTTGGCAAAATACGGACTGCCAAGATATTGATTTTAACGATTTGTTAAATTGTAACTGTACATTTTTCCCAAGTATAGCTGTTGCTTTAGAAATATTTTAATCTCTTCCGGTTTCATGTTGTACAGCAGAACGTTCTTTCAGTACAGTAAGACGTGTTAAAACATGGCTACGGTCAACGATGTGTGAAAATAGATTGTGTGGGACATGTATGTTGAGTGTTCATCAAGAAAAAGTAAATTTAAATAAAGAAAAATTTATTGAAAATGCACTGACACATTTTGTTAGAGAATGTCCACGGAGATTGCAATTTATATTTGATGAAAAAGAATTATATATAAATAAAAATAATAATACCTAATTATAATAATGAATATAAAAAAAACGTATAAAAAAATTATCATTTATTTTTTAAATTAATTTTTGCCTCCCCTAAGAAAATTATCTGGGGACGCCCATGTCTTTAGTGCTTTATTAGCTCTAAAAAACTTATTCACAAACAATAAAATACATAACCCACAACATTCAAGCAATATTAATCAAAAAATTAAAATAAATATTAAACTTAGGTGGGTACATTCTCACTTTGGTGTTGCAGGAAATAAACAAGCAGACAAATATGCCGATCTTGCGACGAAAAAAATTTCTAATCCTACAATAAACAACATAGCTTCTGATGACATAAAAAATTCCATTATCAAAAAAGCCCCCTCATCATGGCAGAATAACTGGAATTCAATACCAAATACCTTATAACTTAAAAGCATTAAAAAACAATCAAAAATATATCACACCCTTTCATACTTTAATAGACGTCAAGACATTGTAATTACCCGTGTTAGAATTGGATCCTCCATGCTCAAATACTCATTTTTAATCAGCTTAGATCCTCAACCAATATGCGAAACATGCTACCAAATATTTAAAATCGAGCACACATTGCAGGAATTCACATAATACATTAATACACCTCAATATACCATCTAACATAGAAAATCGACGAACACAAAACTTTAAAAATTATTACATTCTTAAACTTTACAAATATTATTAAAATATTGTAAATAAGTTTAAATTATATAAGTTAACTAAATTTAAAAATAAAACGGGCTAAAATCCATTGCCGTTGAAGCCTTATTTCAAATAATAATAATATAAAAGAAATAGTCAATCATATCATGAACTTACTATCAACAGCTGTGAAATTATAAAAGTTAATCATATATATATATATATATATATATATTGGTATAATTATTAACAGATTTATTAATACATTGCCATTTGGATTTTAGAATACGGTGAATCAGTTTAAGTGAAATAATTGCGGTGTCGTCTTAATAATGGTGGCCATAATAGTATTTAAAGTTTTAGGAATGTCAGCTGTATAAATGTTAAATGAGTCGGGAGAAATGTGTCTACCTCGGGGAACTCCAGCTTTAATTTATTAGTGTGAAGATACCAAATTGCCGTACCAGGTTATGTTAGTAGGGTTGAATAACAGTTCTGATAAATTAATTCGCACAATTTTGTGATTTAATATGGTATTTTGCATAGTTTTAGAGAATTCGTTCAATTTTATTAAACCTAGTAATAAAGAATGATGCATAGGGTATAGTTTTGGAGCTTCGTTTTATTTAAGGGAGACAGGAGTGGGATCATAAGAGTTAAGATCATTTAAGTTGTTAAAAGTTAATTTTATATATATAGGTAATGTTGAAATACTGAAATCTTAAATGCCAAGGTTTTTATTTTGGTGTTGTGGCCAGTAGATGGGACCATTTAAGAATATGTGTGTATAATTGTATATAGTAGGTTACGAATTTTTCGAAGTATTTTTTCTCTTGGATTGTCATATGTTTGGCATTGAAATCGCCTATCAAAATTGTTTACAAAAATATTTAAAATGTTCTTATAGTTTTGAATTAATAGTAGGGTAGATAGGAACGAAAACAGAAGATATTTTGATTGGTGTATGATTTAATGTTCTTTAGACATTAGTTACTTGTATAAATGTATAGTAAACGTCTGATTAGCCGGATGTAAATAGTGTTTTATTTTAGGTTATATTATTAAATACGATCCTACATACGCAGTGTAACCAGCATAAATTATTTACTATCATTAGATAATAGTTTGTCAGAGACTGTTATAAGGAGTCTTATTAATAGATATTAATAGATATTGTAGTGATTTAATTGAGCATTATTACTTTTAAGTCAAAATAAAGTAAACTTTAAAAAATAGATAAAGCTTGAAATTAGATTTAGATCTTATTGTGGTTATTCTAACGTCAGGGTTATGCTTAAAAAATTTGTCATTTTATTCTTTAAAGTTGACCAAATTGCATTATATTACATATTTTTTTTTTTTAATTTTAAACGAAATAAAATAGTCAGTACTATTATGAACTTAGTTAAATATTACTGTAATTATAAAAAAAATGTATGGCCTTACTCATTTTATAAACGCCTTTTGCTATAAAATATAAATACAATAAAGTGATTAAAATTATTTTATTTTATAAATTATGTTTAATGATAAAATTCGAGATGTAAAGAAAAGTTATACTAATACATAACTCGTTAAATTTAATAGATAATTTTAAACAACTATGCCAATTAATAATAAATGCAATATAATAATACATACAGTATTTCTCCAATGTTTTTACTTTAAAAATTATATTTAATGAATGTTAGTGTTATTTTAAAATAATTCTTATGTTATAGTTCATTTTAGTAATATATGTAAGCGTAGTATATAGTTATTAGTAATATGATATGTATAGTGGTGTATGTGACTATGGGACCGGACGCGCCACCATGAATCTGCCGATTCAGCAATTCCTACCCTGGCCGTTGCACAGAGAGGCCCCCTGGTCACGACCGCTCCGGCAGTCGTTACGCGAGACGCACTCAAGCAGAACCTCATTTGTTTAAACAGAAATTCTATGTATTAAATTAAATATCTTTTTAAGTTTATAGTAAATCGTAATTCTATTCTATTATTTTAACCGTCTAATTCTTTCGCAACGTCCTGACTTCCTTTTACCCACGTAATTAACGCGCCGGTACACATCATTTGGTGGCAGTGGGTGTCAAAAATTCCATTGTTAAAGAATTCGTTGAAGAACCTACGTGTACTACCGCTTTTCCTTACGGGTAGAAGACCAGAAGTTATCAGAGCATCAAGAAACTACGACAAGGAACTCCAAAGCATCTCAGAATCAAAAGATTAATTAGCAGAGCATCAAGATTTTCAAAAAAAAAACGTCAACACCAACACCGCCGTCGCAGAGGACGTCACCGCCGCCGAATGCCGCCCAACTACGAACATAACCGACGATCATCGTGTCTCCACGGCACATCAGCCACAACGAACGAGTATGGAGTGTCAAGGACATCAGCGCCGCCGTCGTCGACGCAATACTACATAGGTCACAGCTGCTGTTATCACGTATCAATCAAAACACAGTCATCAGTTTATCACAATCAACAATGTTTTTATATATAGTCGCCTCGTTCTTGTAAGCTATCCAATCATCATTTTATTTATCTTTCTCTTCATACTAATTAATCACTACACATAAGCTCAAACAGATTTATACAGCTGTGAAATAATATGAAATTAATAATTGTACAATTTAAGGGGAGGGAAAATAAATTGAAATCAATACAGTAAACGCAATCGTGAATAATTTTGTACTATAATAATTTAATATTATTAATGCTATAATTTTGCTGTATAATTTTTTTTTTATTTTATTTGCTTTTACTCATATTGTTTGCATGGAATCGGAAGGGTAATTAAGAAAATTAATTAATTAGTCTATTCTATATTGTATAGTTATTTACTCGGACTAATTATTTTAAATTAATCGTAGTCTATGTCAGATACTGATCAAAGTGTAACCACCAATTCTGAAAATTTTATAGATCTTGAAAGTAGTGTTAGTATCCCTTCTAGTAGAGAACTGTACGAACCCTCAGACGAAATTGACTTAGATGATAGTAGGTTCAACAATATATCGCATTCGGAACATATTTTAGACTGGCCAATCCATTTTATAAGTAACACTGACTCGGTCCTCGAAGACGCAAAAAACTTACTTAAATTAACTCGTAAGTAAAATCAAGCAGTAAAAGAAACAATAATGTCAAAGTTTATGACCACACACCAATCTCTAAACTTGAACTTTGTTCAATGGGGAGAACGCAGATGATAGTTTTGCATTTCATAATGCATGTGAATATGCATTACAAAGTATTGACCCGACGGAGAAAGAAAATCTAATCAGGGGCATAACAACTCGATTAATAGGCAAGGCCATACGTCCGTTCAGACATGAGAAACCCACTACTTACAAAGAACTTAAGGAAATCTTGGATCTCACTGTTAATAAAAAACAAACGTTAACCCATTTACATTCGAAATTATCAACATTTAAAATAACTTTGGGAGAGTCTATTCAACAATATAGCGACAGAGTAGAACAATTATACTACGATATCATAGAAGCATCCATGGCAACAAAAGAAATTTCTTGTATGGAAGATTTATCCAAGATAACAGAAAGGCAAGTTCTATCAGCATACACCGAAGGATTACCACATGATAGAAAAATCTTAATAAAAGCTAGTAGACCGAATAAATTATCGGACTGTGTCCAAATTGCATTGGAAGAAGAGACATCACGCATAAATCAAAAGGAAATTCGCAAAAAACATTAACGAATATGAAAATAATGAGTCAGATTTCAAATCAAGTAATAATTATGGAGTTCAAAATTATGGACAGCTCAAAATTTCAATTGTTAAAGTCGAATTATAAAGCCATGGCAGAAGGCCTGTACCAACTTACAATATAAAATCAATGTCACTGAGTTCTGGTACCCGTGCAAACAATTTGATCAATCCGTTAACACGTATCTATTTGAGATTGAAGCTAATCTGGAAAACATTTGGACAACAATAGGGCAGGAGGCTGTTATGGAAGAAAGAGTCCGTCGCAGTTTTGGTACTACATTCACCAAACTGGCAAAAGTGTTATTCAGCTCAAAATCGTTTTTGGATGTAAATTCGATTTTTCAAGGAATCAAGGATCTGTCCATGGTAAAAAAATCAACAAGTGATTTAGTGATTTAGTAGAAAATCAAACTAGGTTAGTCCAAACAACTATGAACAAAATTTAGAAATCTATCACCAATATCTCTGATCATCAGCAAAAACTCAAAGAAAATTACCAGCTTCAACAAACTCAGGCAAACAAAAATTCCATGCCAATTAATACATTAATGGTAAAAACTACTTTATTAGAACAATCTATTATTCTGGAATCACTCCTCAATTAATACGCGTATGAAACACAAAATCTCATTTCTATCATTAATTCAGCAATTCATGGAAAAATTCATTCCACAGTATTACTACCAATAAAGCTTCTTAGGGAACTTAGAGCGATCCAATTAACGTTACCTGCAGGAACCCTACTCCCAGTAGAACCGAAAGTACAGAACATACCAGAGTTTTTATCAATATCTTCGATTTCCATACTACAAAAAGATTTTCTTCTTATCTTCGCATTTCAATTCCCAATAATTACTGTAGATAGCTACAAAATGTATCACCCCATTCCATTACCTTTTTATATGGATGATGATAACGCTGTTATCATCGAACCAGAGATTGACTATATATCTTTTAGCGACGATAGTGAATTCTATTTCACTCTGATTTAACAACAAAGTGATTCTTGCACTAGACTAAGTCCATACACCATTTGCAAAGGCAGCGAACCAATTCAACGAAGGGCATCCTCTAAAATTTGCGAGGTTAAAATTTTAAAAAATCCACAATTTCTTCCAATTTCATGCAAGAGTAAAATATATGTAAAACTAGATATAAGCATTTCGAACCGATTAGTTAAAACTTATAGGATAGAAAATTTAAACTAGAAAAATTTAAATTTATTTTATGTACATGTTTATTCATTATTGTATTACTCACAATGTTCTTCACAAAATTCTCTTGGACTTTTCGGGGTAACTGTAATAAATGAATAAAAATCTTTATTATTTGATTGTGTTTTTTTTTTCACTTGATACATAAAAAATATAAAAATACTATCACAAGTATAAGTTCAAAACGTTTAAATCTAACTTTATAATTAATTTGAAACACACTTATAATACTGAAACATTTTAAGAATAATACTTACGTTCAGGCTTAAAATCTATGATTTCATTGTAGTACGCATATATATAATCTATCAGAAATTATAAATATTATAATCTATATAATAGTTTCCTTATTTTTAAAAATATGTGTCAAATTCTATGGATAATAATATAATACAAATGCTTTCATAAATGACGAAATAATAATATTAGGGATTCCCGTTATCTGGAAAAAATAATCTGGCTATCATTTATTAACTGTTACACTCCAACTTGCTTATTACAATGAGAATATGTGTATATATAATTATAATAATATGTTAATTTTTAAATATACCTATTTATATCGTCTATATAATATTATATAGTAGGTATTAAAAATGTTTGCATGACTGCAGTTTGGGTATACAGTCGACAGTTGTAAAAACAACAGTTCTTAACCAACAACACCCATATTAGTCAAACAATTTAAAACTTTGGCTAAGATTTATAAAAGATAATTAATGTCTGTAGCGATCATAAAAATGTATTAAATAACATACTTTGTATAGTATTAATTTCTGATAGTAGTGATTTTCCATACGTCCTTTCTTGCTGTAAAAAAAATATATAAAACACAATAATATTTGATTTGTGATTTTTGAAATAGTATGTTAAAACTTGAAGAAGCTATGAAATTAAAAAAAAGAAGAAGATTTCTCTATAATCATTATGACATAATTTCAAAGAACAAAAAAATGCTAAACTACAAGTAGCAGACTGTGAGTTCAAATTACTTTGTTACTCATTATTCAAATACCTACTAAAAGATAACAACATCTTTTGTTTATCTTTCATTGTGTGAAACTTATTGATAATTGATAATGATTAATACCTTGTTTTTCTTGTGTCTTACTAGAAATGATTATATACAGTAACTATTTAAATTCAATAAGGTAACATCTAAAGCGTTGATTATTTTATTTTCTAATTGGAGTGTATTATTGACATACTGAATAATAAAATAAATTATGATATCGTATTAATGTATATTAATAAAATTGAAATCAATTTCAAACGTTAAGAACAAAAATAAATAAACAATTCATAGAACTCTAATTAATTATTATTAAATGTGATTTGTATTTTAAAGAAATATTTGGAAGAATAAAATATTGAAATTGCGTTGAAAGTTATACTTGATGTATTATATATTTTCATTCTCATTTACAAAGCCTTAAAAAGAATCAATACTATAAAGGCATTAGTTTTTTAATATATTTATCAATTTTTAAGGTTTTCAACTAAATAATATATAATATTACATTTTGAAAGTTTTGATTTAATGTGAATTGAGTGTAAACTATTTCTAATTATTATTATTATAGTTTTATTAACAATAAGTATTTATGTAGATATAAAAAGAACTATAATGACTGATTGCTTTATTTTTTATTATAAAAAAAAAAAAATAATAAAAAATAGTTTTAACTTAAATAAGACAGTTAAGTCGATGAGTATTAAATTTAAAATAATTTTACGAAACTCACCTTGTCTATAGTATATTGGATTAATTTATTATTTAATTGTGATTCAAATTTGAATGCTGAATTCTGACTAGCAGCTAATATTTCATGATTGGTATTCGCAAACATGAGTTACCACAAAATTAATGGAAAAAAAAAATGTTCTATTATATTAATTTATTATACAGATATACGATACACGCCATATAGGGTGTTATAGAATATTATATGTCTAATATTTTTTTTAAGCGTAGGCATCAAATATATTTTAAAGATATAAATCATAACCTCATTAAATTACTTACGATATTGCATTGCGAAATTGTAATTTATAAGTGGTAATTTATCTACAGATATACATTTAATACATCAGGTGTTTATTACTCTCTCATATTTTATGGAGATTTATGTATCGCACAATTTTTATATTAACATGTATTGAATACAAATATGTAATAATTAGGGGTGTGAATTTGTAGGAAAGTATATTTTTTTAAACTGATTATGAATTTGAATTATGTTACAAAAGTTCCATTTATGAAGATTTTATTTTGAATTATTCGACGTTTTTAAATGTTTAGGTCATATTTTTATTTTAGTTTATTTCTTCGTATTTTTAATCAAATTCTGCCAATTAACATTTTTGAGAATATATTTTTGTTTTACACAGGTTGTACAAACCTCAAATTTATATTTTACATAAGCTGTATGCGGGTCAAAGATAATGATTCAATAAAATAAGGTATTATTGCTAGTTATCAGTGGCATCTAATTATATCAGTCACGAATTTCCAAAATGGTTGATTAATAATTTTAGAAGGTTATTGTTATTTAGTACCTTTTCGACGTTCGCGAGGATACTACAATTTTTGTCATTTGAAGTGCATATTTTATTGCATTTTTGAAATTTTAAAAGAATTTTTTAAGGTTATTCATTGTTTTAAATTCACAGACCTGGTCATAATTATAAAATAGTTTCACCTATTTTATATGATTAGGAATATAATATAAATAACAAAAATTGATCCGATAACACTTAATTATAATACTATAAATAAGCATACTTACACATAAACCCGACTATTTTTAAACACTCTGTTATTTTGTTTCCGAAATCAAACAAATAATATAAGTAAACATAAAATTAAATTAAAAATGTCTTCTTGAAAATTTTAGAATAAGTAGGTTATAACTTCAATGTACAGATTAAATTTTTAATGTAATTCATCTGTTATCAGCAGGGCTCGGGACTTAATGTTCATACATATGAAGAATAAAATATAAATTTTTAATTTGACATCCTTATAAGTATCAAAAAAAAAAAAAAAAACTCGTGTGTGTGTTACCAGTACGCGCGCGGGAAGTTAAACTTCTTTTGAGCGGTACTCACTGAGTGAGTGAAAAAGAAAGTAAGGCATGGATAGAATGAGGTAATGAGGATAATAAAGAAAGTAAAGAAACAATGTAAATTATATTTTTTATATTTTTTTTATTCTAATGATTGATTATCATTTTGCTCAATTGGTATAGTAGTTATGATTGGCATATGATAACTAAAATTTGCGATTGAACATTATCGATATATCGCGTAAAAATCGAAGTAACCATTAAAATTTAAAATAGGAATTAGGAACTACAGTAAAACTCGCTTAAGACGCTCTCGCTTAAGACGCTTTCCCGCATAAGACGCTGTTTTTAGTCGGTCCCTAGACATTTCCTATACTAGTCAATGTAAAAATCACCTGTTAAGACGCTCAGTTTTTCTCTGTCTAATCGGGTAAAACGCTCTTTTTTTCAGCAGATTACGATAAATTTTAGTAGTTTTGTGAAAATAAAAATAGAATTTTTAGTACTATACGTGTTCTTATCGTTTTATTTTATCGCTATATCTATTTTATCATTACTTATTATAACAGTTTTACTGTATTTCATCGTCTACTCCTACAATAACTACTGGTTTGCAACATTTATCGGAAATTCGGAAAGTATTATCCTGTGTTGAAAATTCCGAAGAAATGTTAGGTTGTCTTAATAAAATTGAAAACTTTCTTGCTGAAACACATTGTCAGAACCTTAAACAATCAAAAATAGATCATTTTTTTAATAAACAATAATAAAATATGTATGTAATAATAATATTTTTTTAAATTAAATTCAGTAGCACAAAAATATAAGTATGTATGTATATTGTAATTATAATTGGTTGTCGCCGGGACAGCACGTGCAATTTCGAGCCGTTTGCTGCCACGACTCGCGGTGTGTTAAGGATAAAAAGGGTTACTCTAAGCAGTATAATATATACAATTATAGAAATACAGTGTAATAAAAAAAACATATATTTTACCACAATGATTAATATAAGAATTGATTAAATAAGAAAAAAAAAGGGCGTCCAAAACAAGTTACTGAAAATATCGTAACATATATATACATATAAAATAAAAATTGGAGAAAGTATATAATCAGGTTCACGTAGCGTGATACACAATAATAATAAAATATAAGATATATAAACAACCAAAAGGACGACCTGGTAACTTCTGCACTTCCCTCCGGATATGAAAAGATGATTGTCAGTCCACTGACGGATGATACTGGTCCAAAAAACGATGGAGTCCGCACGTGTATGGTACGACCAAAATAACCACCAAGGTTTATAGCGGCGGCACACGGCGACACGCACAAAATTATATAAAAAACAATGTGGAGCAACAATTAACTAGGTTGCCTTTCAAAAAAAAGGTTTTATGTCGCAACACGCGTGAAGGCGACAGGCAACACACCTAGATATGTACCGTCCGGTGGTTGCAAAAAGACACTGACTACGTATATTATATTAAAAAGGTCGACGGGCAAAACCAGCCGGATCCATATCTGTCTCGCGACGATTATATCGCACATGAGATAATTATGAGACGATAGCGGAGTTTTGTGGCGGCGGGAGGGAAGATGTACGTTTATCTGAACCGGCGGGCAATTAAAAAGATACCGAGTTCGAACAATAATTAATTTATAAGTGTATTTCTCATTAAATTATGTTTAATAATAAAAAATAAACTCGATATTTCAACCACATCATTTTGTTTCATTCCCGCATAAGACACTTTCCCGCATAAGACGTTTTAGAGAGCTGGTCCCTTAAAGAGCGTCTTAAGCGAGTTTTACTGTACTTATTACTTAATAACAATATTATTATATTAATAACAATGGCTAAAAGCACACTGACTGGATACGTGTACAACTTAGCCACCACGGGAACGCGGGCCGCCGCCGACACTACCACTTCAACCCACCAACCAATCAAAAAACCGGCTCGCCGCACGACCAGGACCTTTAATCGCAAGTCGCAACTGCGCGTGTATGGTATTATTATTATCATCGTAGTCGTCGTCGTCGAAACCGCATCAGCTGTCACCGTTCAACATTATAATTTATAATACGTAATATTATTATTATTATGTGATATTATGTATATGACGTACTGATACGCTTCGCACCGCCGCCCCGACGACCGTATGAAATCATCTCGGACGATCATTCCGTTTTTATCTAAATATTTATCTCATTAATATTATTGTTGAGTATTCTTTGTTTAATAACCCAACTAAAAATACTGTCACTTAATGACACAACCCATAGTCGTTTACAAAATACAGCTACGACAATCCGCGACTGCGCACAACGACATGTACGCGTTTGCGTTAGTACGGCCGCCCGTTCGCTTTTTTTTTCCTCACTACCCTGCGTAAAGAAGTTTAACTTCAAAAAAAAAAATAACTATCGTATCCAATTTCTTCTATCTATTCTCGAACAAATATGTAAATGCATAAAGTCCTGATCCCTGGTTACCATTGTATCAGTAAGTCACTGTAATGTATATGTCTAATTTGAATTAAATGGTAAAGCATTCCATGTAAAAACAATTCTAAGTAAAGATAATTTGCCACTATATATTTTATAATATACAAATTGATATTCAAATAAACAATTTTAATAATAATTATTATAGAAATGGTAAGGTAAATTGATTTTTACCAAAATAATTATACTCGTATTTAAAAATGTCATCGTATAAAAGAAATATAATAATATGCCATAGATGTTTCAAGTAGTCCTGAATAATAATGTTATTTGCCTTACTTGTAATATATTTTTAATTTTATTTGTTTTTATAGATATTTAGAAAAATACTGTTAGTTTTTTACTTTTGATATCCTCAAAGAATCAAATGAGGCCAATTTATTTATTTACTACCAGAGACCACACCAAAAGTTAAAATTCGGAGCGTTATTACCTGACACTAAAAGGTGGTGACAACAAAAAGTTTTTATCAAGTAAATCCATTCATCACTTCACTTAGTTTTTATGAAAAATTTAATTTAATTCATATACACCGTTCCAAATCATATAAGAGCACTGCCAAAACGCATCCAAATGAACTGCAGAGCAACGCCTGGACCCCCCCCCCACACTGACAGAGTCTAATTGCTTTGTTTTTTGTCGCTTTTAGTCGGCTATGTCGCCGTCGACGACGTCGTAATAGACAGAGAATTGCAATTGCCAAAATGGTCGGCGGCAACGCCCAATGTAGCTCGAGTTTCGATCAGTTTTCGTTTTTCCCCGCCAGGTGCGTAATAATCGTTATGATTACTAATAACGAGTAGCTCTATAAAAAACTGTTTTAAAAACAATTTAAGTTATTATACATTACTAATATTATGTTAGACACAAACCGAAACATTTTTATGCATTTATAACTTCAAAATAATTTGTACTTTTCAAAATTTTGACGAATTCTATAGATAATTTCAATTTAAACGTTTAAGAAAAAATAATGAAAATATAAATATTCAATCTTTTATTTAAAGGAAATTAACAACGTATTGCTCCCCTTGGAATCTTAAAACAATACTATACAAATACACTATTAAATGTATAATAAAACATATACTGACATAAATAAATATCTTACCAGCGCATACTAAAAAATTAAATTAAATAAAATAATTTTAACTTAATAAATATGAATGCTTAAATTTTAATATAAGATAAAGCTTGAAATATTATAGAATTATGTTAAGTAGGTACATAATATAATAAATCCATTTTATCATAGTTATTTCATATCTACAATACAATTGTAATTTACTGATTTAAAATCCATTACTTTTGCATTCTAAAAACAAAAATAAAATATGCATTAAGTTTATGATTTGATATTTAAAATATGTTTAGTATTACGTATATTACAAATTATAATATAAAACACAACGGTTGATCCTGGGATTAATCATTTATATATTTTGCGTATTTTAAATCGGATGATTTGGTAAAGTCTATGTACTTTTTACGTATTATTATTTTTTATTTAAATTGCATACGACTTAATATTCTGTGTTTTATTTTATGTACACACATACAAGTGCGTTGATATGTATACGAGTATGAACGCTATATTATGTGTAAACATGAATTGTACTGTGTAATTTTACAATATCTTTGTATGTAAATCAAATTATATTTGAATGTGTGTGTGAAGTGCATACACACTCGTCTTTGGTTATGCAGGCACCCTTAGGAACACAGAGTTTTAAAATTCTTAAACCATTAAAAAAAAAACTATTGTAGACTTATTGCATAAATTATGTATCATCCGAATTATATTGTAATTAATTGATTTTTAAATACATATTTTAATACTATCCTAATATTCAATATTAAAATCAATAAATATAATTTATATTTCTAAATAAATAAGTTTGTGTAAATAATATGTATTACTATATATTACTTTATAAATATAATTTATTTATTTATTAAAAATTATCGGTATATGAGCTTTGAATACAAATATCAGAATATATGTAATGGTTGCGTGAATAATAATAGTAATAATAATACAATAATAAAATTTATGATGACAGTAAAAAACAAATGTAATAAATAAAACAACAGAAATTATGTTTAAACAAAAAAAGAGGGATCTTCATTTAGCAGTATAATTATTATATTATAACATTCAATTCGTTTGTTCACATCTCGTTTCCTCATTTGTTGTGTCAGTTTTAAAGACGATCACTAGATATTTGAGTCTGATATACATAATCATACTATGAAATATTTGGGTATTAACGTCAATCAGCCGCGGATCCAGATCAATTATTAGGGGGGGGGGCATTTTTTATTTGGACATAATATAATACATACAATTTAATAATTCTATTATATTATAATTATTAGGTACCATATTTGTCATATAAATATTTCTTAACACTGTAAAGAAATAAACTTTTAACTACAAATATAAAAAACATTGAAAAGAAAACGCTTTATTTAAGAACAATCAAAAAATACTAAATATGAAATAAAAATAAAAATTATAGAGCAAAATCTAATTTTCTGTTGGTTTTTGAAAACATGTCAATGACTTTATTCACGTCTACATCAATATCACGGTG
>NW_020271231.1:0-12115 GCF_002803265.2 Melanaphis sacchari | reverse complement strand
TATTATGTTTATCAATTACCTGATGTCACCCCTTCAGTAACTCGAGTTTTAGGCAATGGTAAATTGTATGTTACATTAAGATATAAATTGTAATGTTTTTTATTTTTTTTAACTTTTAAGTTGTTCTCAATGTTTGTTTTATTTAAATCTAATCGCATAAAAAATATGCAATGAAAGATACCTGTTTTATTATATTAAGCTTGTTATTTGTTATTTAACTTAATAACTTAATTTGTAACATTAAATTAAATTAAATTTTTTATCTGCATTTATTTTTTTATAATTTAGACAGTTTCATCACACGTTCGTTCCGTATCCTGTATATCTTAATAATTATTCGTGTTGCGAATGATAGAATTTAAGGTATCTATTATATATTGAGAGGCAAATCGTATTCGTTTTATTTTACTCATTAGCATAGGTGAATATTGGGGGCTTAATCCTTCTCAAAACGTAATCAAGCCACACCGCATAGTTGAAGAGTTTAAAAATATATGTTTACATGGATCAGACAAACATGTTAAGCCCTCCAAAATGTGATCAAATATCTACGTATGTTCATTAGTTAATTACCTACAACATTTTTTTTATAATATCTTAATTATAATTACACAGATAAATTGTAGATATGACTATTTAGATAACAGTGTTTCCACAACTAAAATTAAGATAGGTAGTGGCTCAGTAGGTTAGGCGTTAGGTTAGGAAAATATAGGTAGGGTATATCCCCAATCAAAGTTCGTACCTCTGCTAGTTCTCAAAATTTTTTGCAATAGAAGGATAAAAATAATATTTATTTTAACTCCTTAAAATAGTTGAGATAACATTATTGATGAAGTTATACCGATACTTTTTATGAAGTAAATTAGAACTGAAACTGGCGTTGTATTAACTAATATAGATGAATTAAACCAAGTGGTTACTATTAACTACATAGCGTAGTCAAATTAACATTCCTTCATCCTTAGGCGAAATTTAACGCTCGAATGTGCACGGAATTGACTTATTTGGTGGTTAAAACAACTCCACAGTTTAATGTGTGTACTTGTGATGTATGATACCAAGGTATGATTAATCAACAACATTTTATCATTCGAGATACCTTTTACCAAAAAAAATATTTAGTGTTACCAACACTTATATTTCAGTGAATAAGTTAAAATTTATTTTAGTTTTTGATAACACAAAAGTATACAACATTTTTTTTTGTATTATCATTTTTTCACAAAGAACGATATTAGTTAGAAGTCTAAAAATATTTTTATTTTAATTAACACTAGTTTTAGATAAATATACATACGTAATTTAATTAGTTTGGGTACGTAGTAAATTGTAGAAAATAAAATAAAGTCATGTCCATTGCAATGGACAATGGTAGCGAAAGGGTTAACTCTAAGACGTGCCCCAAGAGGGTTGATTATTTGAACTTAGGGTAGTTTTTCAGTTTTTCCTTATTATCTCATAAACTATTCTACATACGATAAAAATGTATAGAATGTTTATTATAAATAATCTTATTTCCTATAAAAATGTTATAATAAAAAATAAGCTCAAATCTATTGATTTACAATAAAATCAATAATAAATATAATGTGCACCATTTCCAATATCGATGGTCTTTACATATATTTATAAATCAATGAATAATACGAATAATAATATTTTATTAAACTAACTTAAAATTTAATTTTCAATACAAATGCTATATTATGAATTATAAATGCAACAAACATATTTTATTAATTTATTTAATTCCAATAAATAATAGTTATAATTACTAGTTTTATTATGAGATAAAAAAAAAATTTTATTTATTACTTAAGTGTATGGTTTCTTAAGAGGAGTATCTCGAGTAAATCCAGGATATTGTTTTCTGTAATCTTGAACCACCTAAAAATATCAACATAATATTATTTATTTATTAATATTGAAATATTCGATTTATTTTTAGGTACCTGTAAAACAAATTGTTTTTGATCTTCATTTGTGGTAAACTTGTCGTTATATTCCTGCATAAGTTTGACTCCTCGTTCTGCCGTATCATTGACCACTTTTATTGAATTTATAATGCTTTTTCCTTTCTGGTACTCTTCTAATTCATGCCACTTTTCTGGTTGAACTTTTAAAAAAATCTTCTGGAATATTGAACCTTTTGAATACATTTTTGGAATTGGGACCTAACAAATTCAATGGTAAATCTTTATCCAGAAAGTGTTGTACATTTTCAAACTTAACAATATACTTTTTTTGTGGTTCTCTTTCGGGTTGTTCTTGCAAAATTTTTTCAGCCATTTTTAATCGTGTGTTAATACTTAATCTTTCATCAAATATTGAAAAAGCAGAATACTCTTCACTCAAATACCATAAATGATTTATGAATTTCATTATTGCTTTTTCTGCTACTTTTTTATCGTTTATTTTATACAGTTCTAATTTTTTTAGAAACATTATGTCATTCATTGGAGCTGTAATTGCGTTTGAAGTTAAAAACCATGATTCTGCATAGCACTTAATAATAAAACAACATAATCTTTTTAATGCCTTTTCTTCACGTTGCGTAATTTTGAATTGTTTTCGAAATAAAAATATTTTTAAACAATACAACGCTTTTGCCATCCATCGTGTAAGATGATAAGCACCTGGAGCTTTAAAACGTATCCTCCGTGGTGGCATACCTCCTAAAAATATTATTATTATTTCAAGAAATTCTTTATAGTCATCTCTAGGCAAACCTTCTTTAATTTTATTTGTACAAAATTGTATTGTTTCGTCAGAAACGTCTTTTAAAATATCTTTCACATTTTCATCGGTAGACCATATTGAATATGAATTTGTATCTATAGTGTTCCATTCTTTTCTGAACTTTTTAAATAATAAAATATCTGGCCCTGTACTTGTTGCTAATTTTATTACAGTAAATACACCTTGTAGAATTATTTCATACACATGATGCCTACATGCCAAGTATAAAATACCACGATCAAGTTTTTGCTCTAATAAATGACATGCACCGTTTAATCGACCTGTGTTACTAGCAGTTGTATCAAATACAAAAACCTGTACTTAGTCTAATAAAGACCATTCCTCTAGAGTTTCATATATACCAGAACTTGTTTCATATCCCGTACCCGAATCAAGTTTTGGAACTCTTAATAACTGCTCTACATTCGGCGCTGTAACAATTACTGGAAGAGTCGATCAACTTTCAAATGTCCGGTTATGTCTGGTAGTAATTTAGAATCCCAATGAAGTACGTATGATTTAAAATTTAAATTATCAAACTTATATTTCATCTCTTTAAAAATATGCTGTCAAAATTTTTCCCTAGCAGATTTGATTGATGTTCTATTAATAATATACTCATTTTGATCTACCGATATTGCATCTAAAACTGCAGTTAATATATGGACACAATCCCTGTCACTTATCTTACACTTATCAAAAACAGCTAATAATCGTGGAGATATTATTTCTTTTTTAGCTCTTTTTGTTTTTGTTGGCCCAGACTCAGGTAAAATTTTATCTTGGATGCCCGATGTACTAGGAATAAAACGATTTGGTGATTCTAGCACAGTGTTTCCCAACCTTTTTACCACCACGGACCACTTCCACAATATTTTATAGGTCGCGGACCACCTCAATTTTACACAAACTAGGAAGACCTTTTTTTTTTGCTCATTAACAAGAATACACAAAATTTATTGAAAAATTTTTATTATTTTACTGTACTATTATATATAATTATTTAATTATTAAACTTTACTAATAATTTACTTAGTGTGATTTTTGTGGCTGCATTTCTTTGACCAGTTTTTCAATTCTCGGATGAATGTTGCTAATGGCTAAACGCATGTCGTCACTTACGTCCAAGCGATTTCTCTGTTTATTTTTGATCACAAGTAGACTGGAAAATCCTTGTTCACACAAATACGTAGTTGAAAATACTACTAAATAACGTAAGGCAATTTCCCGTAGTTGAATATGTAATGTTGCCCTTCTGCACCAAAATTCCTCAAGGTTCATACCAGAATCAAACATATTTTTGCAGTCAGAGTCATTTTGCAGTTCGATGACAGCTTCTTGAAGATATTCTGGGGCTTCTTCAACTTTTGCACAAAAAGGGTTTCGAATTAGTTTTTGAACACTGTTAACTTCGTTCCATTCCGGAAAGTAGCGAATAAATTAAGATTTTAATTTTTCCAGATGTTTTTTTATGTTATGTTGAATTTCGATTAAAATATCAGCATATTGATCGTCGTTGATAAGAGTTTGGAATGTCTGAAATGCTGAATAATTATTATTCTCGATTTTATTCATCCATAGATTAATTTTGCATACAAATGCGCGAATTTTATCTTCAAAAATAAAAATATTTGCTCAAAATTCCAAGGTTTTGTGTCCCGAACCTTGAAGTTGCAAATTAAGGTTATTTAAGTGCTCAAAAATATCTACTAAATAAGCAAATTGTAATTCAAATTTCAAATCACAAAATTTTTCAAGTAACTCTGAATCCTTCTCGTTTAAAAATATTTTCATTTCCTCTTTTAGTTCATACAACCGTTTTAGCATATTCCCTTTTGAAAGCCAGCGAACCTCTGTATGAAAAAGTAATGTGTCGTATTCGGAGTCCAATTTAACACAAAGTTTTTTGAAAATACGTGTGTTAAGTGCTTTGCTTTTTACAAAATTCACTAACTTTATTGCCAGTTTCAAAACATTAGCTAATTCTTCTGGTAATGTTTTTGTAGCTAACGCTTGCCGATGAATGACGCAGTGTGTTGTTAAAGTTGACGGATTTTTTTCTTTCACTAATGTTGCAAGACCTGAACGACATCCTAGCATAGCTGGAGCTCCGTCCGTACAAAAGCCAACTAGTTTCTCCCACTTGAGATCATGATTTTCAAAATAATTACTAATGATCTGCATTACATCGATCCCTTTCGACGTTGTCTCAAGTACACTTGACAGCAATAACTCTTCTTTTATGGTCTTATCCTCAACGTCTAAAAACCGCACAAAAACTAATAACTGGCAACATTGCGCAATGTCAGTAGTTTCATCACATTGAAGAGCGAAGTAAGGGGAACTTTTTATTTTACCTAGTAGTTGCTCTTCGATATCGCATGACATTTTTCCAATTCGTGCCTTTACTGTATTATTGGACAGTGGCATATTTTGAATTTTTTTCTTGGCATCTTCTCCGAAAATGTTTGCAGCTATTAGCAAGCTAGGCTTAATTAATGTTTCGCCGATACTGTGTGCTTTTTTTGACTTACTGATTAGTTGGGAGATTTCAAATGATGCAGTTAGCACTTGCTGTGACAATGCGACATTTGCCCCACTTGGTCCTAGTTTCATTTTCTTTAAGCTTTTACATTTTCCTTCAAAAAATTCGGGTGGTTGGTCTTTGAGCGTAGGATGAATCGTATGCAAATGCCGCAGTAGCTTTGCTAGTTTCAAAGCATTGTTACTAAGCACAACAGTACATATCACACATTGAGGTCTTATTTCTCGATTTACTTCAATTTCAGTGAATCCATATTTAATATAACTATCATCATATTTCCTCTTTCGTGACATATTCTTGACTTAGTCCGACTAGGTTTCAAAAAAATAACACTTAAAAAAACTAAACTATAAACTTTTAATTTCTTTCAAAACGTACTGCGTGGTAATCAAACGAATAACGAGCGCATACTGAATAACAGTTATTTGTCGGTACTCATAAAGTATAAATATATAAGCAACGATGTTTGCAATTGACATGATCATTATCGTTCGCGATAATAGTATAATTTATTACTCTGATACCTACACACTTATAAAAGTGGAAAATACTTATCGGTTATTTTTTTTTTTTTGAACAGCGAAAAATATTTTTTACGGTAAAATAAAATATTTTTCGCTGTTCAAAAAAAAAAAAATAATTTTTAATAGAAAACTAAGAAAGGTACCGCGGACCACCTATGACTGGCCCACGGACCACCGGTTGGGAAACACTGTTCTAGCATATTGATAACACAACAAGAGTTCGAATAGTCGGACAAAGATGAATCGGTTTCGGAATAGTATACTAAAAAATTTAAAAAAAATAATTTTTTAAATTAATTGATTAACTTGATAATATAAATAAATAAAATGCATAGAAATCAGTTATATTGGTATTTAAATAAAAAATATATAAATATTTACGGCTTAAATACTTGACTATAAAAAAATCAAAATATTTTATTAATTATATAACACATACCTTGTTCAAGGATTGACTGTTGTTTCTCTTTAAGCAATTTCAACTTTTCTTCTTTGGCTATCTTCTTTTTTTCAATTTTTGTTTGTTTTGTATCAACTCCAAGCATACACCTTTGACGTCCTTTTATTCGCTGTGCAATTAAAAATTATTTGTTTTCGTTAATTTTTATCATAGATAGAGCGTCAGCATGTGCTGTGTCAAACAAATCTTTTAAGCCATCTTCAAATTCTTTTCGTTTGTTTTTATTTAATTCACTTGTACGAGCTTTATGCTTTTCCAGGATTCGTAAATCAGTGTATAATTTTTTGCATTTAGCAATACAATCCGAACGATGATGTTTTGGTATGCGAGCTTTTTTCCAATAAATAAGACACTCGTCAATAACTAATGACGCACTTTCTTGTAAACTAAGATTAACAACACGCATATTATAAAAAAGTACGCTTAAAATATCTCTTTTTGAGGGTAACTTTCCACTAGTTATTTTATTTTTCATAATCCCAACCAAAAACACTTGTTTTCGCGACATTTTAAAGTAATATTTCAAATATGAATAAACGATTAATAGTCATTGATCACCAAATGACAACTGCGATAATATTACTGAGACGACTAATAGCCACAATATTTTTAGTCTAAAAATTACTGCGATACAGTGCGATAAGATTATTGTGAATGTATTTTTCTAGAGATAATTTCTATTCTATTTTTAACCCAGGCGTAATTTAACCCAGGGGTTAATGACCCATATGCAACCAATAATATTATATTATTATGCATCCATTACGACAATTATAAAAAATAATATCATTAATTCGTCAATTTAACATAAGACTTTTTATTCGTATTTTTAATCAATCTATGGAGATACTGTATAACACGTTCATGACCGCATGCAAATTGTGTATCCTTATAAATAACCAAAAATAAATTTTTGAAAAAATTACTTTTTTTTTTACATAAATAAATTAATTTCACTGCTTAAATAACAAATTTGATAATTTGATCATGTACAACTTTTAAAAGCTCTAACTTTCATGTCAACTTATGTTGACACCGGTTTTTTTTAAGGATACTCATTATAAAAACCCACTTGTCAACTATGATTGACATAGAAAATATTATAAAAATACCAACAAATAAATAAAATAATAGTTATAATAATTAAATTATAAAATTAAAACTGATGCAATCCTCATAGATATAAAATAAACCATTAAAAATAAAAAAAATCAACACCTTTGTAAAACATAATAAAAACTTAACAAAAAATCAAATAACAATTTTTAAATTTTCAATGTATGTAACTTGTAGTATCACTTGTCTTCTCTTTAGCTTATCAGTGTAATTATAGTTTGAAATTATATAGTTTATATATAAAACTAAATTATTTATCAAACTATTTTGTATGATACATTTTGAAACAAGGATCTGCACATAAACCTATAGTATTTCCTTTTTCATCTTTACAAGTGTCACATATAAATAAAGCTGTGCTTCTTTTTTTTATTAGCATGGCATACCCTACATCTTTTTCGTTTTTGAACTTTTTGTATATTGTGTAATGGTTTACTTCGAGTTTCATTTATTGTTAAAGATTTAGGGCTGCATGATGGTCTTTTATTCAATGGAACATCAAGTAAAGAACTTATAATTTGTCTTTTAAATTCTAGATGGGAAGTTTTTGATACTTGTGAATTATATAAGTAGTTGAAGTTCCATAAACAGATATCCACTAAATGAAAAAATGCTTTGATATACCAACGCATACATTTCCTGGGCATTGGATAGTAGCTCATCATTTGGTCAGCTCTATCTATTCCTGACATGTGATTATTATAGTCAACAATCACAGTAGGTTTGAATTTTTGTCTACCAAATTTATCAATTACATTTTCAAAACCTAAATTGTGTTTTGTTGATATCATACACACTTCTCTTTTATCAACCCATTTTGTTACATGTACATTATTTTTTTGTGCATGAACTGCTTCACCTTTTTTTAATTTTTTCAGCAGTTATCATACTTGGATTTTCTTTTCTATTTTTTCTTAAAGTTCCAACTAAATGAGTTTTATTTTTATATAAATACTCAGCTAGTTGTACACTATTATAATAATTATCCATATACAGTGTATGCCCTTTCTCTAAATAGTTACTCATTAGTTTATCCACAATACCAAACGTCACTCCTCTTGAATCTGTTACTGTACCTTTACCTTTATAAATAATCATATCTAAAATGAACCCATCATCAGTACAAAGTTCAAAAAATTTAATTCCATATTTGTGTGCTTTACTAGGGATATACTGTCTAAAGCTTAACCTTCCTCTCCACAGAAGCATAGATTCATCTAATGACAAACATTCTTTAGGATAGTATTTAGTTTGAATATTAGAAATTATAGGACCAAGGACATTATTAATTTTGTGTAAACGATCAGACTTATCTGTTGTAAATGGGTCATAAAAGCATAAGCATCTCAAAATAGTTTCATAACGATTTCGACTAAGAGTTTGGCCATAAATTGGATGATAATCAATTTCTGATTGTGACCAATATAAACGTATAGCAAGGAGTTTATGAATACCCATAAGTAAACTGAGACCAATAAACTTTTTCAATTCATATATGTCAATATTTTTTCAACTACTTAAATTTGAATGTTTCTTTACACCTTGAGATCTTAAAATGTTTGCTTTCAAATTTACCCAAGTCACTATATTATTCATAATACTATCATCAAAAAAATAAAGAAAAATAATCATGAGGATTATTACTTGATAAAGTGCATTGCAATCCAGAATTACCAGTAAAATCAAATAACTCAGGGATAGTATTTATATCTGAATTCCAATCATTATCTGTAATTTCAACGTCTGTATCCGAATCTTCAATAATTTCATAACTATTATTGTTATCTGAATCTTGTTGGACATACTCATCAGAACTATAATCATCGTCAAACCAATCTGAACTAGACAAGTCAAGCAGATCTGAGATTTCATTAGTATTCATCGCAAAAAAAGAAACTGTAGTACGATCTTTTGAAAAAATTCTATTTTATTTGAATATGTATTCATGTACCTAACATAATAATGTGTTATAATATTATAATATATTAATCAAAGATTCGGAATTGATTACCAACGTTATCAGACGTGGAAGCAAATGTTTGTACGATCGAGAAACCCAGGGTAACAGCTTGCATTTAATAATTTTGTGAATTCAATAAAACGCGATCTAGTGGAGCTATTCAAAAACCAATGATACCCAATGATAAAGAAAAATGTGTTGAATAAAACCATACAATTTATATGGTTGTTGAAAAAAACCACGTATCAGAAATCCTACACTGTATAATTTTTTTTTTTTTTTCAAAAATTTTGTTTTTACTTACTTATACCTTATAAATACCTTAAAAAAAAAAAAAATAAAAAATAATCAACAAATATTTGCATTTTAGGATAAGAATTCGCAATTGTTCCATATATGGCACAACATACGAATAAAGTTATATTTATTAGTAAATTTATATTGCTACTTCTTTGTAGCAAAAACGGTATAATTATATATTTTTATATAACATTAATTATAATTAAATTTAAAAAAAAAAATACAGAAATCAATATTGTTGATGATAAGACAGAAAACAATTATTTTTTTGATTTAAACATAAATACACTTCACACTTAATACACTTGACTAATGATTTTTTATTGCATTTTTCATTTTTGCACCTTACTCTGTTGTCCCCAACTTTAGGAAAATGGTTAATGTGGTCATACCTTACATCCTGTGAGGGTGCGTGTGTTTGGATACCTATAAATTAATAAACAAATAATTTAAACTATTAATTGTATGCATTATAATAATGTAAACATTTTTAATTACCTCGCTTTTTATAATTTTTTGTCTCTTCTTTTTTTTTTCTTCCTCGTGTCTGAGTACTTATCATTCCAGATTGACAAAGGGCAACAGCAACTTCTTGTCTAAATTTGGCTAGTGAAATTGTGGCTTCATTTTCATATGCTCTTCTATACAACAACCATGCATTTACAAGAGACATATCTAAGAAGTGGTTTGAAATACCACTTTTTACTTCTCATAGCAATTCTGTATCTACCAATTATGGAATCTAGAAGGTCAACACCCCCCATGTGTTTGTTATAGACCTGAACTACATTTGGACACTCCACTGGAATTCTTTTCTTTAATTTTTTGTCAAATCTTTGTACTTCTGATATTGGTTCTTTTCCAACAAATGTAGATAAAAGAGATACCGTTTTATTGTCTTTCCACTGGATAGCAGTAATAGGTATTCCATCTACTCCAGCTAAACATTCAGCAGAAAATCCTCTTGGTTTTTTTTTTTCATTTCATTTTCATTTGGAAGAAGAAGCCCTGGTATTCTATTTTTACGTAATGTTCCTAAGCAATGTATATTTTTTTTAGCGAGTTCAACCATAACCGCTAGCGTTGTGTAGTAATTGTCAAAATATAATTTATGATTGATATTTTCAGGTATACATCTTGAAAGTCTCATAACAACATTTGCGCACGCTCCAAGATTAGGTTCGGATGGCAATCTTTTTTTCCGAGCTATTTTCTAAACCAGTATAGACTTCAAAATTATAAGAAAACCCTGACACGCCACATAAAACAAATAATTTATAACCCCATTTATGAGGTTTTAGAGGCATGTACATTTTCAAAAAGCTTCGTGATTTGGTTGGACAAATTTGTTCGTCAATTGACAAGTTTTCTTCTAATGGAATACTTTTACACTTTTCTTGTAAATAAGTGATGAGTGGTCGAATTTTGTGAAGACGGTCATGTTCAGGATTTGCAGCAGGTAACATTTTATTGTTGTCATTAAAATGCAAATTTTTTCGAATTTCTTCAAACTTGTTTACACTCATGGTATTTTGAATTATATTATTTCCTATGGTTTCATTCCAAAAGCTTCTTGAATTAGGTAAATTAATAATTGACATCATCACTAAAATACCTATGAATTTTTTTAAGTCATTCAAAGATATTTTTAAAGGCTTATTTACATTTTTTTCAATACTAAATTGAATAGTTTCATAAAGAATTTTTTCTAATAAAATATCGTCAAAAAAAATATTTGAAAAATTCTAATGGAGTGTATAATTTTTTTATTTCGGGTGGTAAGTCCGTATTTCCAGAAAATTTAATAAACTGCTCATTCATAATCAAATTTCCATTTTCCAATCTATATTTGAATATACCTTTACCGGTGAAATAAGACGTTTATTTGTTTTTTTATTGTTGGAAATGTCTGGAAGTACCCTTTGAGTTTTTTCGGCGATACGCTGGAGACTTACTTCTTTCTTTTTCAACAGCTATATCGTTTTGTACATTCAAATCAATATTTTCTTCAATATTAGGATGTAAATCGACTTGAAATACATCTAAATCTTCTAGTCCGTCTAATAGTTCGTCATCTGATAGAAAATTGTCACAATTATCATCATCGCTATCGATCGGAATATCCAACGCGTGTAAAATCTCATCAATATTATTTGAAATATCGTCCATATTTACACAGATTCAATTATATATAATTATTATTTATTATAAACAAAACGTTAATTATAACAAAATTAAATTAAAAAAAATTAAAAAAGGAACGCACAAGAAAAAACGTTTGCGAAACGCATGTAACCACTGGATACGCGATACAAATGACCTATTGAAAACAATTTATTTTTTTAGAATGCTTGCATAGTGTGCCATATATGGCACAATAATATGATTTATAATATCTTTTGATTAAATAATGATTATGCTAATCAAGTAATAAAATAATTATATTCATTGCATATGTAGCATATCTG
>NW_020271230.1:0-56764 GCF_002803265.2 Melanaphis sacchari | reverse complement strand
ATTCTGGCCCGATGGTGCTTAATAGTCAAACGTTTGGTCGTCTTGCTCCTGAGATGATTCAAGACGCCACTCCAAAAAACTGATATTTATGTTCGTCTACCTGTCCTCCTCTTAGTGTGGCGTACGCTCCACCACTTCCAGATCTGGTGTTGTGAAACACCCGAAAACTTGTCAGCCAAGGAGTGAAGCTACCCATGGGCTACTATCAAAACTGTAGAGGTCTAAGACCAAACTTTGTCTTTTAAATGTAATGTTGCTGTGTTTAATTATATTTTCATTTGTTTAGCAACGTGGCTTACTAATAGCTTCCAAGACACGGAATTAGGTTTTCACAACTATGTTGTATTTAGGTTGTGATAAGTAGTCAATCCAGTAGTTTTAGTAGAGGAGGTGGAGTTCTCGTTGCCATTCGTAACGATGTGGTCCATAAACTTGTTACCTGCACTCATTAACAATGTTGAATATTTATTCGTTAAATTTTATGTAATAATACTGCTTATATTGTTTGTTCCGTATACATTCCTCCTAGTAGCTATCCGGTATATGAGTCCTTTATGTCTGCTGCTCAATATATTATCGACGCCAATCCTGGTTCCGTATTTATTTTCTCTGGTGATTTTAACCTTCTGACCTATCCTCTGGTCTAATGACGATTTTGGCTTATTTATTCTTCCTCTGGCCCTGCATACTGTGTTCTGACGTTTCGCATATAATAATCTTTTCAGCTAATCACATACCCAACTCCAATAACCTTGCTGGAAAAGGTATTATATACGAAAAACGTCCAAGCCAGAAATGGCAGGATCGAGGACAATATCCAGCTTATCCGCAGGCAGACGAATATGGAACGAAGAGTATGATGGATGCCTTGTAACCATTTTGCTGATGGTCACGTCTGGGTAACCATTGAACAATTCAGATTCTAGTAGGGCAGTTGTAACACTTGGATCAAGCCTCGAGACAAAAATATCAACATGCTTACGCACAGGCACTGATGACAGCTTGGAAGATGAGTTCTTTACAGAACCAACAATGAATTTTGATTTTACAGACGAAGATTGACTGGCAGTCAATTGATTTGTGGGTTGAGTAGAACGATTACCCGTAATCGAGTTCGGGTGTACATCAACTGGCAGTTTAAAGAGTTGAGCATTTGATTTGGGAGTTTGAGCATTAGGTGCCGCATTGAGGTGGTTGAGCTTATCATGTAGCTTAGCATTACTAAGAGCCACGGATTTGAGCTCCACAACCACGGATTGGAGAATATTAGCAATATTAATTGAGTTTCCATGCGAAGGCGATACAGGATCAGAAGAAGAATCTTTTAAAAACTTAGACAAGTCGTCACTTAGCTTAACACCAGCGGGCAGAGTCTGCGCCACTACATAGTCAACGAGCATGCTTTTAGTCCATTTGTTTAACTCGGAAGAAAGAAGATCATTGTTTTGAGTCATTATGTGTTTTCGACTAACTGGTGAAAACGTGCGGATAAACAAAGGACAAAATAAAGCGCCTTAGCAAAAATAAATAGGCCAAATAATATGCACCCGGCGTAGACAACAAAGATAGGCGGCGACCTTGGCACGTGCCGGATTCGAATTACGAGATAGCCTCCACGGGTCGACGCTGCTAATCGATGCCGATAAGAATTCAACCGTAATTAGGTGATAGTAAACTTATAATAAATTATTACCTTTCAATGATGCGCACACGTTAATTAACAAATTATTCAAAAATTTAGAATAAATAGTAATCAGACTGACTCAAAAACGACACCAGTCGAAGCACGCACTTTTCCGGATTTAGTGAACTAAAAAACGCAAAAAACGGGTAACTAGTTTCGAAGGAAACTTAAAACAGGTACAGAGCGTTATTTGTATTTGTCGAAGGCATTTTTATATGCTTAAAGTATCGTGCTGTTTCGATATCATAGATAAAACTGTAAAAGTTTTACCATCAACGTTCATTACACCTTCGTAAAGAAACAAGTGGCTACTTTTATTACCTTCTAGTCTTTGAATTTTTTTACAGCAACCACCTGTAGCATCAAATGATATAGTTGGTATTGACAATTTAGAGTAAGATTCTTTATACAGTATGATTCCTTTTAAAAGTAACACTAAGTTTTAGTTATTGGGTAGCCGTCTTTAACAGTTGTATTCTGATTTCTAATATTATCTGATAAAAAGTTACTGTTGGTGGTAGGTTTCCTGCCGCGTTGAAGCTCCCTGTATACAGAGCACCCCTTGTAGCTCCCTGTATACGGATGATCGCTAGAGCAAAGTGTGCATTTTGGTGGAACATCGCGTAAATTTGGACATGTGGTGAACTGGAAATAAGCCCCACACCTAACACAGCGCGAAAGGTAGCCACAATAAGTTTTGGTGTGACCATATTCCTGACAATTATTGCACTGACTGATCGATTTTGGCTTGTATGGCTCTTCAATTTTATCTTTGGTATATAATAACGAAGTAAGTTGAAATATTCCACTTGACTTAGGGATTGGTTCTAAATCAACAAAGAAAAGAGGTAATTGTATCTTGGTAACTCTATGGAGAACGTTTGTTACGCGTCTGACTTCAAAAAGGCGAACTTCTAGTTCTTCCTTAATTAATTCAGTCTGTGTTGTAGGATGTAGATTTCGGATAATGACGCGGATCGGTTTATCTTCTTTAAGCTGGTACATATGAAATTCAGCGTTCTCCTCTTTTAAATATCGGACGAGAGTTCTATAAGAGTCCGGGTTGGCAGTTTGAATTTTTAATCGATCTGCAGAGGATTTATTGAAAAAGTTATCCACACCAATAAGGTCTATAAGTTTTGTACATACTTCTGTATAATCAATCACGCCTCTTACAAAAATTGGAGGAGGAGGTTTTGGTGTATCGTTAAGACTATTATTGTGAACAAATACGTCATTAATTGAGCTTTCTTCGGGGGGTTCATTTGGACTAAGAAGTTCAAAACGATTCGTGGATTTAAATAACTTTTTGTTTTTATTCTTAGTTAAAGTTGACGGAGTTAGTAAACCATGGGTAGATGTAGATGAAGAGCTTGATAGGTGTCGTTCATTTTTTTGCATAGTATAATTATCGTTTGAGTCAACATCCAGTGTAAACGATAATTTTTTGTCATTATTTCTATTTTTATTCGTATTCGCATTCGAAAGATTGGACATGGGTGGTTTATTTTGAATATTATATGTTGACAGCATATTAATAACGTCGGTATGAGTCTAATTATCGAGACCGCTTGTGGCGGTCTATTGATAAGAAAATACCGTATATTGAATATTGACGCGGCTTCGGGACGATTGAGATTTGTTTTGTGTCTCAAACAAATTTAAAACTCAAAGAAACAAAAAGAAAAACCACCGAATACGTCTCAGGTTTAAAACAACGTTTTTTCTTTATTATAACGATATGTCACCAAAAGAAAGAAAAAACAAACAGTGAGTCGTAGACAAAAACTGTGTCACAAGTATGGCAAAACAATTGAAAAAAAATAAAATAATTTTCGGCCAACCGTTTTTCGAACACTTTCAGGTGTGGAAGATAAAGTTTAAGTGTCCGTCGTTGCGAGGACCGGTACTCGTCTAGCACGACTTGTCTTCCAGTCCCACCTAGACCTTTACGGCGTTGGTGGGAGAGTTGACAATATCGTGATTTTACCCGTGTTGGTGGTGGTGATAGTGAAGACCGGTCGCTGCGGTGTCTGTACTTTGTACCGACGACCGTTACGTACCGTGTCATACTCCCCCGCCAAGCCACCACACGGGTTAAACTTGTACCGGTGTGGATGTGGTCGAGGTGTAGTTCGGCTTGCGCTATCTCTTGCCGGGGCTTGAGATAGGCTCGCGTCACTACGTTCCTCCTAAGGTCGACTTGGGGACCCCACCGGGGTGAAGAATGATTTCTCAAGCTCCACCTCCGGTACTTCCTCGAACGATATTGCCGGCGCAGCCAATCAAGCGTCTTCGGAGGTGATCTCCGGGTCGACGGCTTGATTCGGTTGCTCCGGCGCGATGGCGTGCACCGACTCGTCGGGTGTTTTCCCCTCCAATATCGGTGGATCCACCTCCATCGCCACCACCGGTGCCGACTCGGATGGAGGTTCGCTGGTTGTCTCCGGTAAAGTGGTTGGTGTCGGGAGCTTGGCTAGTCGATGATTTTGACTTGCTACCAGCTCCCTAGCCTTCCTCTTTTCCTTCAACTTGAGGAACTTTTTTCTGTTCCTCACCTGCTGAGCCTTTGTCCTTGTCCGTACTGGTGGTGTGGGAGGTGCTCCGAGCGACTTGGGTGCCGGTTCCGGTCCTCTGGATACATCGAAGCAAGGTTTACTCACCGTCTTGGCGGCCGTTGGTTGTTGCGGCCGTCTTGTCGGCTCGTGTGTCGGCCTCGCCTTTTGTGCGGGTCTGTTGGGGGCTCTGGTTGACGGCAGTTGCAGCGTGCGCTGAATGTCAGCCGTACGGTTGTCCCAACCACGGCGGTAGATTGCCGCCCGCACAGGATCCTGGAGGAGGTGGTGTGTGGACATCCGTGCCACCTGCGCCGCTGTCCTGGGCTGGTCCTGCTCGCCCGACACCAAACCCAGCTGAGAGATCAGTTCGGCGACCCTCCTCCATTTTTCCGCTTGGTCTCCTTGGTTCCGACCGCTCATGTTCACTGGACCAATTGAACAAAATTTTATGATAATTTTTTTTTTTATTTTATCTATTTGTTTAGCGCGCGTTTTAGGCAGGACACGTCTAATTTTCGCGGAGGTTGTTGGTCGGTGAGGAAAACACCTTTTCCGACCTGCTTCGCTAGCTTTACCGGTCCCCACCATTTTGGTGCGAAACCGGCATGAAAATTTTTATGTGCCTTATAGTAGACTAAGTCACCTTTGCCGAACTTCACCATTGTTTTAGTGTTGTGACTCAGTTTTACCACTACCTTTTTATCTAATACGCGTGTTTCCCGCGCTACCCGCTCTTCCTGTGTATTATATGTCCCTGTCGGCTCCGAACTGGCCAGGCCCCAATCCGGGTCTCTTTCCCTCTTTGCCAAGGACAAGGACTGCGGGTGAGTATCCTGTCTGTTCATTTATCCTGTTCCGTATCGAAAATAGGATGGCGGGTAGTTTAGTGTCCCAATATTTATGGTTACCGTCCACGGGCTGTGCGCGCAACTCTTTTTTCAAATCTTGGTTTCGGCATTCGACCGAGTTGACTCTCGGATGGTAAGTCGGTGTGGTCCAACCCTCCGTTCACCAGTGTCTTAGTGCTTTTTTCATCTCATTAGACACGAACTGGGGACCATTATCGCTGAGACACACGCGAGGGTAGCCGAAACGTGAAAAGAACCCGCGTTCTAACGTTTCGACTATTGTTTTAGTTGTCGCTGTTCCTAGTGGATAAGCCTCGATCCACCTACTAAAACAGTCGATTGCTACCAATATAAACGATTTTCCCTTACCGGAACGTGGGTATGGACCCATCAAATCGATACTGATAACTTCCCATGGTTGTCGGGGGGTTCTAGGTTGTATTGGGTCATTGGGACGCGCGTTAAGTGATTTAGTGCATGCGCATATGTGGCACGCACCGACACACAACCTTACGTCGTTCTTTTGACCTTTCCAATCGTACCGTTGTCGAACACCCCGATAAGTCTCTTTCAACCGGGATGGTTGTATAAGACGTTATCGTGACACCTCCAAATCATGTGTTGTGCTTTGGACTTCGGGATCACGATAGGGGAGTTAGAGCTGGAGTTAATACGTAGTAGACCGTCGGACAAAACGTAGGAGTTGGTTCTTGTTTTCGCGCTTCTAGTATTACAAGCCGGACCGCCTAACTTGTAACCGGCAATCACGTCGCGTAATGTGGTGTCCTCTGACTGCCATTTTGCAAACGTGGCTGCGGTGAGGGGGGTGTCGTCATTATTGGTTGTCGGAGTTGTAGGTGCTCCAACCAATTTTTCCTCTAGTCAATCTTCATCTATGTGAGTGCCCGGTGCCGGGTCACGGGATAACGAATCTGGTGCTTCGTTATGTATTCCCGGGACATGTACCGTACTAAAATCCAAATTCGCTAGTTGGAGTGACCAACGTGTCAATTTTGAATTTTTGTCTTTGGCCCTATGTAACCAAGTTAGTGCCGAGTTATCAGTTAGGAGTTCGAAACGTCGGGTCTCGAGGTATGGGCGAAATTTGTCGGTTGCCCATATCACAGCTAAACACTCGCGTTCCATCGCGGCGTACCGTTTTTGTGTCTCGCTAAACTTTTTGCTCGCGTAGGACACTATGCGTCTTTCCTCCGGTCTGTCACCCCGTTGGAAAAGCACTGCACCCGCGCCTATTTCGCTCGCATCAGTTTGCAGACAAAACGGTTTGCTGTAATCGGGTGGCGCCAATTTCGGTGATGTGACTAGTATGTTTTTTATTGATTTAAACACGCGTTGTTCAACTTCCGTCCATTTCCACCTTACTCCCTGTTTCAATAAATTTGTTAGGGACGCTATGGTGTCCGTGTAGTTGTCTACAAACTGGCTGTACCAATTGTACACCCCCAAAAATTTTCTAACATCCTTAACCCTTCGTGGAACCGGAAAATTGTCGATGCAGACTAATTTTTCCGGCTGTTTTTGAATACCCTCCCAGTCTACAATGTGCCCCAAAAATTAAATTTCGCGTAAGTCGATTTTACATTTTTTTGTGTTGCACGTTAGTCCAAATCTCTTGAGACGCTCGAGAACTTTGTCTAAGTGGGCCTGGTGTTCATACTCGTTTCTAGAAAATACTACTATATCATCTAGGTATACTTGTACGAAATCATCCTGGTACCCCCTCATGACTTCGATCATGAGTCTCACGAAAGTCATCGGACTGTTTTTTAGACCGAAAGGGAGGATTCGGAATTGAAACAGACCTCTACGTGTTCGAAAGGCCGTATATTTTTGTTCTTTTTCCTGCAGTGGTACTTGCCAGTAATCGCTCCGCAGGTCGAGCACACTAAAAATTTTCACGCCCCGCATTTGCCTAATCATTTTATTTAGATCAGGCATCGGGTACGCGTCGGACTCCGTCACGTCGTTAAGCCGCCTGTATTCGACACAAGGGCGGAATGTTCCATCCTTTTTGCTTGCCAATACTACTGGAGCGGCCCACGGTGAGGTGCTAGGTTTCACAAGCCCCTGTATTTCCATATCGCGCACCATCTCATCAATAGCAGTTTGTTTCTGTTGCGGATAAGGGTATGGTTTTAGCGCGATCGGAGCCGGGTTTTTAAGCAAAATATTGTGTTCAATTAGTTTGGTACGTCCTACTTTTTTGACCAGGAAGTCGTGTCCTAGTAACGCGTCGCAATACAAGTTATCTAAAATAGTAGCTTCGAATTCTATATCTAGCGTTCCTATCTTAGTTTTAAATACGGAGGTGCCACTGGTTGTTGCAGTGTGACCGTCCACCATTCGGACTTTTCCGTAATATGGGCGAATGTATTTCCGTATTTACGAGCTACGGTCGGAATTACATACGATTTCTGCGCTTGCGAATCTAACAAGGTTGTTACGAAGCCTGACGGAAATTCCAGCTCCACTGCGGGAGTCGGAATTTTGTCCGGGCATGTTCGCGTGCCGCAATTAGCAGTATTGCAATCGGTCGGGCGGGACATTGGTTCCTAACCGCGAAAGCCACTGTCTGGTGAGCTGTGTTAACCGCCATTACCATACTGTCATTATCGGTTGTCTCTGTGCTCGCCTTTTGTACTATGCGCGCAGACTGACCTACCGCGGGGTTGTACGAGTTATGCGTGCTCGCGCCCCCGTCACCTGTGAAGGTGAGCACCCGTGACACTGTTGCCTTTGTCCCTACACCTGTGGCTGCCCCTGTAGCCGATTGTGAATGATCACACGTGTCACCCGTTAGGTGAGCGTGAAGAGTGGAGGGGTGGTGTAGGTTAGGGATCTGTGATTGAGTGTAGATTGGTGCTGTGACGAAACAAATTTTCGTAGGCGGCTGTTCGTTTTGTTGAATTATCGTAACAGGTAGTGCTTACACGTATCCCGCTTGCTTATCTTTACTGCTGCGCGTGTTTATAAATCAAAGTTCAGTGTATGGTGCAATCATGGCAAAATCCAATACTTCCCAACATTCGGGCCATAAACGTACCAGCAACGCGGCCCTGTCTCCGCGGCTAACTAACAAGAATATATTCACCCCAATCGCAAACTATGAAGATCAAAATGATGATAACTTTGAAGAAGAGGACACGGATCTCGAAGAGGTAAAACAAAAAATTCCTCCACTGTACATACATATATGACATCGACGATTATATTGCGTTTCTAGATAAGATCACTCCTATGATAGTAAAAAATTTTAACATTAATAATAAAAATGTATTTTTAAAATTTAATTTATCAACTGTTAACGACTATCGTACAATTACCAAATACCTATCTGAAATTTAAATAAAATACCACACCTACCAACTTCCAGAAGAAAGAAATCTATCAGTAATAATCAGAAACATGCCAACTTCTATTCCTGAAGAAACAATATTCAAGGCCCTGGTCGAACTAAAATACAATGTCACATCGGTCACTCGTCTCCAAAACCGTCACAAATCACCCATCCCAATAGTCGTAGTCTTACTTGACAAATCGGAAATAAATATTTTTTCACTTGATCGCCTCCTGCATTGCGTTATCACAGTTGAGAGTCGCAAAAGCGATTCGTCCATACCACAATGCAAAAACTGCCAACGCTTCCAACACACAAAACATTTTTGTAATCTTCCCCCAAGATGCATCAAATGTCTAGAAAACCACCATTATTCCGATTGCTCCAAAGACATAAACACTCCACTTATTTGCGTCAATTGCAATGAAAATCATCCTGCTAATTACAGAGGTTGTAAGATATACAAGCAAATTAAAACTAAAAATACATCCAATCGTTTCAGGAACGCTCCCAAACACATAACGCAATCGTGCAATTTAAACGATAACAATAATATCAAAACCCTAGCCTATACTGTTGATCACATAATTCCCCAAAATCAAGATCCAATTCATATAACTCCAAACTCAAGTAACGCTCCAACCTATGCCGAAAAACTTAAAGAAAAAAACATTCATCATCAAAAAGAAGAAATTAACAACTCTAATATCACCAATGAGCTTATAAAGTCATTAATGCCATTTGCCATTAATTAGCTCACTCATCTCACAGATTATTAAAAAAGTTATCGAAAATCTACCTGCTCTACTAAACAATATTAATGTCGTCTAATATTATAAATAACTCTAAGCTAGTCATCATAAATTGGAATGCCAATGGAATTAAACATAATCGTAACACATTCGCAGCGTTCTTATCAGCACATAATGTCGATATCGTGTGTGTAAGCGAAACACACCTAATTACTAGTGATAAAATTAAATTTAATGGGTACACCACTTATCGCAAAGATAGGCTAGCAGTACGTCCCTCAAGCGGTGTCACTATAATAATTAAAACTAAAATTAAACATCAACAATCATATCTACCTCCATTACAAACTCTTGAAGTAGTAGCAATATCTATTTCAATTAATCACTCAATCACAACAATAATTAGCGCATACCAATCGCCTAGCTTTCAAATGTACACTAATGACTTTGAAAAAATTTTAAATAGCTATCAAAGAATTTTGCTAGTAGGTGACATAAACTGCAAACACACAACGTGGAACTGCAAAGCTACAAATGCAAACGGACGTAAATTATTCAAATATCTCTCAAATAGCTCCACGATCATGTGTGCTCCAGATACACATACCTACTTCCTATATGATCAAAACAGAAGCTCTGATATTTTAGACGTAATTTTACAAAAATCGATCCGTTTTTTCTATTAACCAAAAACCACTATTTGAACTCGATTCAGACCATTTACCTGTAAAAATTACAATAGATACGTCTGTATCATTTTCAATACCAACCCGTAAACTCATCACTGGGAAACCAAATTGGGAAAAAATTCAAACAACATATTACTCAAAACCTAATTATTCCTAAAAACATTTTAAACATTTCCAACGCAGATAATGCAGTAAAACATCTTCGCGAAATCATCTGTCAAGCGGCCAATACATACTCAGCAAAACCAAACACGGAAACCAATTATTATAGTCCTAATCAACTTCCCCATTCAATATTAAAATTAATCAAATCAAAACATCAAATGAGGAGACTCTGGCAACTACATAGATTACCACAAAACAGTAAAATTAAATTATCTAACAAAAAAGGTCAAAAACTCACTCGAAGAACACAGAATTAACTGTTATCAACAATATTTATCTACTATACACCCAGCAGACTCCAACTTATGGACTGCAACCAAAAGATTAATAAAACCGAATTCCAATGAAATCCCCCCCCTTGAAAGCGGGGGATGCTTATCTAAATACAGAGGCCGATAAATGCGAATTGTTTGCTCATACTCTTGAAAATTCTTTTACATTAAAAACAGCTCACTAGATTACTCTACAAACTATCTAGTTCAACAAAAACTAAGCGAGCACGATATCCATCCCCAAAATATGCTGCCATATTCAAGCCCCAATGAAATCTTAGATATAATCAAAAAATTACCAAAAAGAAAAACACCCGGACACGATTTAATCACTAATACTATTCTAAAAAATTATAAATTTGTTTTTAAATTTATCATATCATTTTTTTTTACTAACAAGTGTTTTATTTTAAAATTATTTAATTTTAAGTTTATAATCATTAAAAAATTGTTATGATATTAATTAATAATTAGAATAAGTACACATGTAAAATAATAGTATAATGTTTATTTAAGACTACTGTCAGTATTCAGTTATACATTTTAATTGAATTGTATTTTAATTTTTATTATATTGAATTTATAAAACATTTAATATGATTCTTGTATGTTTTTTTTTTAATAAGTTATATGGATTAATAAAATGTATATATTTGATAAATTGAGTCACCGGCACTTCCCACTGTACTTCGAGGTAGTAAGAATAGTGAAATTTTTCATAAGGCCATATTTTCTGTGCAAATCATCTCCTCCATACCTGGATAGGTGTTTTGTCTTCGTACTAAGTGCGCCTTTCAAAGGCTGCAAAGTCAAATTTTTGAACGGCTATATCTCATTCAATATTCATCGTAGGAACACCGGATCTCAACCCCCCGGTCACATATACAGAATATATTAAAAATTACCCCCCCTTAAAATTTCCACCCCGCAGATTTTGAGTGGCTATAACTATGTCAGTTTTTGAGATAGAGACACCGAATAAAGTTTTCTTGTTTTGGTTCATTACATACAAGGATGTCCCCCCTAGGGATTTTCGAGTAAGGGACAGCGAAAAATTTTTTTTTCGGTCTAAATTTGTCGGAAACGACTCAGAGTCATATATAGAAGCTACAGGAGATATCTGGGCATTTCATAGGTAGTTTTAAGTAAAATCCTTTCAAAGGGATTTTCTTAAACCACGAAAAAAAGTCTACGATGGACCAACGTGATAATGCACAAATGGACCAGGCGCAACAAGGAGAACCCGAAAATATAGAAATGCGGGCCCTTAACCGACGAAGATCATTCTCATCAGGATTTGGTTCAATGAGTTTAATGAACTCTTTGAGCTCCTACCACACAGCGCGCTCTTCAATGAGTGACGACGTTGGTGTACAAAGACCTAGAGTTGAAGTAATGGAACGTATAGCTGAAGAGAATAATAGGATCCTCGAAGGAAGATCTGAGGATAGGAACAACCCTTTCAACTGGGGGGAAATGGGAAACCACCTCATGGCAATGATTAGGGAAGAATATAACCGCTCGAAAGAAAATAGGAAAATGCACCTTAAAAACTGGGAAGAAAAGGAGAGAAACCTAAAAGGTAGTACTCCGGATCTAACCAAGATCAAGGATAATGATGATGAGTTCTTAAGCTTTGGTAATTCTCTCAAGAAAAACAAATATAGTGGAAATTTAGCATTGGACTCTTTAAGTGAAGCCAAACAGAAATGTTTGGCTAAAGCAAAAGCAGCCAAAGATTTTCAGTTAGAGAAGGAAAAATTATATGAACTTGCACGGGGAGAGAAAAGAAGGTGTGAATATGATGATTATCCACCGTCTCCTTATAGAAAGCTATATAGGCTACCGGATAGCATGTATGAAGAATTACTGCTGAAAAGATTGTTAAACGGCCTTTATACCTCTTCCGACCCGGAAGACACTAAAAGCCGGAGGCTGGTGTACCCAACTCTACCCGAGGACGCTTATGCGTACGTACAAACAGCGCAGCTACGAAAATGGGTAAGAGAGGAAATTGTAAAGGCGGTTAGTAATTCTGGATCATCAACATCGTCATCTTCGGATGAGGGGGATAGACCGTCAAAGAAAAAACAGCGAAATAGACGCAAAGGGGCGTCCTCGATCAGGGAAAGATTGCCTCTACCCATGAGCACAGACTCATCGGATGATGAACAGGTTACACCTAGAAGGATCCCAGCAACTCCATTAAGATTAAGGGGAGGTGTAAACTCAACGGGTTCGTCGCTGGGCAGTTCAAAGGAGTTGGCTAGCGATTATGCTAGTACGAATTACACACCTGGAGGGCAAGTAGTGAGAAAAATGACGGACAGGAGCCCGGATATACAAGTGGCTAGTGAAACAAGTGATGAGATAACAACAGGCTTGAGACCTAAGAAGATGAAGACAAGTCCAGGGACCACAAGAATCTCGGCCGCATATGCGGTAGCCCCAGGAATACGCAAAGACGTGGCAATAAATCATGGGAAAAAGGTAAGAGCTTTGGGTTCAAGGCTTTCGGAAATAATAATTGCTGAAGCAGGGAAGAAAAAACTATCGCAGGCATCACTGAAGGAAATTCAAGGAGTGAAGGAGGAATACCAGGAAATGGTAGATGAACTGGTCCTGGAGAACTCACTGCTACTGGGTAGACTTTGGGAATCTAGAGCAACGACCGAAATTAAGGAAATTGAACATAAACAGATAAAAACAAGTGCCAAATCTCAACCAGGGCCGTCAAAAACGGTTAATGCAAATGTTACGCTAGATGAGGAACTACAGGTGGAACAGATATCCCGAAACAGGAAAAGAAAAAATGTCAACAAAATTAAAAAACAGGTGCGTATTCAACAAATATCTGGCCAACCAGTGGACACAGAGGACACAACAGATGGAAATTCAGATGGGGGTTTCACTGTGGTCAACAACAAGCGTAAGGCAGGAAAACCAAGGAGAAAAGTCACATCTGATGTTACCAGTGGGGGTGAAACAGATGCATCTACCACCCGAAGAACACAGAAGCAGATCAGACAGGAAAAACTAGCAGCGCTTAAATGTATGGAACTGCAGAAGATATTTTCAGTGGTGATAAAAGGCAACGATGTGGACAGTACTAGGAAAATTATTTGGGCTGACATAGTCAAGAAAACAGGGGCAGCAAAAATAGCAAGACAAACAATCATTCAAAAAGGTGACACCAAGTTTATGAATATAATAGCAGCAGACAAGGACACATATACTGCTTTAAAACTCATCACTGAGGAAAGAACGGACGTACAACTAAAGCCAAGTAAATGGCCAATGGTGATGATTTATGATGTAGATAAAACGCTAACACCGGGGGAGATATCTCTGAACGTGTTGGCACAAAATACAACCTTGGGAAGCGTTATTCAAGAAGTGGCTTCCAACGTCATAAGGACCAAGAGACAAGGAAACGGTATGGTGGGTTTGTGAAATTCGACCAGACGTACATGCTAGGATACTTAGCTCAGGAAGAGTGTATCTAGGCATGTCCAACTGTAGGGTCTCTGAATATTTTGATTTTCAACAATGCTTTACGTGTCTAAAATACGGTCATAGAGAGGCGTTCTGTAAAGAAACCACTATGACCTGTACGCACAGTGGGGTTAAAGGCCATAAACACACTGCGTGTAATAAAAAAGAGGAACCACCAAAGTGTGCAAATTGCGGAGGCAATCATGTTGCACATTCAAAATTATGTATAGAACGAAAAAAGGCAATTGACAATGCAGTCAGAAGAACGGATTATAAGGACCCTACATGTCAATAACGCAAAAACATTTCCTCAGGATTGTACAGCTAAATATGAACGGACAGTTTATAGTAGCATAGCAACTGCGAGATTACTGCATAGAAAAACGGGTAGATATAGCTCTGGTAAAAGAACCTCCAACAAGGGGAGGTCGTATACCCGGACTTGACCACGTCCCGATAAGAACTATTATGGGAGCGGACAACGCCTCGGGCGCCGCAATAATAGTTTTTAATCCGAACTTGGAGGTTGTACGTATCAATACCCTATCCGAGAAAAACTTTGCCGTCGTTTCGGTGAAACAGAAAAACAGAAAGATTAATACATTTGTATCCGCTTACTTTAAATTTAATTTGTCCATTTCAACGTGCATAACCAAATTAAATAATATTCTAGCTGTACTAGGTTAATCGGAGCAGACACTAATGCACATTCAGACATGTGACACAGCCAAGGAAATAATCATACTGCAAGGGCAAAAGGCAAAAAAGTAGAGGAAATGATAAATGATGGATTACTGGTCGTACACAATCAACCAAATCAGCCAAACACATATTGTAGAACAAACATGGGTACATCGAATATAGACGTAACCTTGTCTTCGCAAGAGTTGTCACAGAATGTAAGAAACTGGAGGGTCAGAAAAGAAATCACAGATAGCGACCATCGATTAATATCTTTCACCCTATTAACAAACAATAACGGGGTTGTTAATCAAACACGCGAACGTCGACGTTATAAGGTAGACAAAGCGGATTGGAATAGTTTTAAAATGCATCTATTATAAGAAATTAGTGGTTACAAGCCAAATAGTACATTAGATGAGAGTGCAAAATCATTAGTCGATGCGATCACAAAGGCTTCAAAATCGTCAATTCCATTAAAAGGTAAGATCATTAGGAAACAATTACCCCCTTGGTGGACTCCTGAGTTAGCAGAATCCAACAAACCGGTCAACAAATTCCGGAAAACAAAAGACTACAAATCTTCTGATAGGAATGAATACAAAAAGATCAGAAATAGCCACCTATCCTTGACTCGAATGACACCATTCCATCGATGGAAGGAGTTCGCCAGCAATGCTAACTCAGATATGTGGGGAAAACTATACAAATGGATAAAGAAAGGAATCTCCTTGAACAACGTACAAACATCCTTAAAAACCCAGGATGGAAACTTCACAAGAACCCCTATGGAGACTGCTAATCTATTGTTAAAGACTCTCGTTCCTCATGACGGAAGTGAGAATACGCTATCGGAACCCCTACTAGAACCCATGGTGTACCATCTAACAGCTGAGGAGGTAAAAACAGCCATATGGAGAATTGGTCCTAAAAAAGTTCCTAGTGTTGATGGTATAACAGCAGCCATACTGCGTAAGGCGTGGCCGATTATACATCAACAGCTGACACACCTTTACAAAAGATGCTTGGAGAATTCAACCTTCCCCAACTGCTGGAAAGATGCGGAATTGGTAGTACTACTTAAGAACAAGGATAAAGACCCGACAGAACCAAAATCCTACAGACCGGTGAGCCTATTACCGACTCTTGCTAAGGTTCTTGAAACACTAATTATCACCAGACTAAAAGGAGAAATAGCAAAGAATCTTTCAGATGATCAACATGGGTTCACACCCCAGAAATCCACTCTCAGTGCGTTTAACTCGTTGCTGGGGTGGGTGGATTATAGATCCGAAAAATTAGTAGTCGGTGTATTTTTAGATATATTAGGTGCGTTTGATAATCTTCAATGGGATATACTGTTTGAAGATTTGACGAGCCTTGGAGCGGGAAGATACTCGCTCCAAATTATCAAGAGCTATCTCGAAAACAGAAAAGCCCACATAACTATAGAAAACTCCACAGCAAAATGTGTACTTAGTAAAGGGTGCCCGCAAGGCTCCTAACTAGGTCCAATTTTGTGGAATGTTTCTATGGACCAGGCACTCAAGACTCATACAACAGACAAAATAAAATTGGTAGCGTATGCTGATGACCTAGCTATCGCGGTTGCAGCTACGAGATTGCCAATAGCAAAAGAAAGGATTACTTCGATTTTAGATAGAATTTAATGGTGGGCAGAGGTTAGAGGCCTGTGTTTCTCGAGTCAGAAAACCCAGGTTATCACTTAAAAAGGTGGCCTAAAATCAGGATACAACATCACGTTTGGTAACGAAGTAATAGAATCCAGAAGCCCAGTTAGATATCTTGGAGTCCTCATAGACTACAAGAGAAACTACTAGGAACATATTCAGGAGATCTCGAAAAAATCAGAAACCATGTATAGTAGGATGAGAACTGCCACATCAGCAAATTGGGGTTTAAAGCAGACAACATCAAAAGTTATCTACAAGGCAGTATTTATACCTAGACTGGGATATGCAGTGTCAATATGGGACACTGCACTGACAACAGTGAAGGCAATAAAACTATGGTCTAACTGGGGCATACAAGACAACCTCAACTGATGCTCTGCAGGTAACGACAGGATGTCTGCCTCTAGACCTTGAGTTGAAATTGTTGGCAACAAGAGAGAAGGTAAGACTTGGTAAGCTACAACATGACTGCATAAAGGAGACTGAAGATGAGATATTGGAAATCTGGCAGAATAGATGGACCAATATCACCAAGGGTCGGTGGACATTTAAGTGGTTTCCAGACGTAAAATTTAGATACATCGTTCAGATAGAATTAGATCATTTCGTTACTCAGTTCATTACAGGTCATGGAGATTTCAAGGAAAAATTACATGGGTTTAAACTACAGGACTCACCGTTATGTGAATGTGGAGAACTTGAATCGGCGCGACATATACTCTTCGACTGTCCCAGGGTAAATTATCACAGGGATATACCAAGGCTCAAAATGACAAGAGATGGAGAAGAATGGCCTTGTGAGGTAATTGAATTTACTAGTGATGTTACGAACCCTGATTTTTAAAGTCGAACCGAACCCGAACCAAACTCTTCTTTAAATTAACGAACTCGAACAGATCTGAACCTACATATTTTTAATCGAACTCGAACCGAACCGAACTTATCAAATATTTTATCGAACTCGAACCGAACATTAAAAAAGTCCAAAGGTTAAAAATGTATTATTAATTTATTGTTTACTATTTGGTATTTAGTATTTACTATAAACTTATGATTATCTTATAAAATATAAAGTTGCTTGCTAGTAAACTTGCTAGTTGCTACTTTTTCCTATTATTTTTATTTACATTTTGTATCAAATTTTAAATTATATAATTAAATATTAATTTAAACATTGTCATGTAAGAACACCAATTTTTCAACTGATTGAGGTGATAACCTTTGTCTTCGAGCTGTAACCACTTGTTCTGCTTTGGAAAACATCCGTTCGCTACAAACTGATGTTCCTGGAATACTAAGGTACTTCAATGCAACAGGAACCAAACTTGAAAATTTTTCAGTATTAGTTTTCCACCATACAAGGGGGATTTGATGTAGGAGGAAGAAGTGGTTGATGCAAATATTCCTGTATCTAAAAAAATTAAAAAAATTCAAGTAGATAATCATATAATATTTTAATAATTAATATCTACTATTAAATATATAAGCAAGAAGTGATCTTACCTCATTTTTAACACAGCTTGTTAGTCCTTCATTGCCAGTACTGGAGATTGATCGCTCTTGAAGAATAGCCCACAGTGAATTTGTCGGAACAGGTACTGTTATGGGTTGTATATTTTGTTCAGTTGTTTCTAGTTTTGTATCACTTGTTAATTTAAAACTCTCAACTTCTGTTGTAAGCAAACGTTTTACATTTTCTACTTCATATGATTCCATAAGTATAGTTTTAAATCTAGGATCAATTGCTGTTGCTAGTAAGTATGCTGGGTCATTTTTGCATACTTGAAATCTATTAGATATAGATTTTTTTCAAGCTTCTAGCAAATCCTAATCCTACTGCTGTATTGCTATTTTTCACAATAAAATTGTTTAATTTTGTTGCTATGGTATATATTATTGGGTTTACCATTGCAAATGTTGGTATATCTTCTTGGCTAAATTCCTTTGTTGCTTCAAGAACAGGCTTTAATATTTCAACATATCCATTAATAAGTTTCCACTCTCCTACTGTAATATCAATGTCTTTTACCCAGTTTTGCAAATCCAAAACAATTGCTTCTTTTTGTTCTATTATGCGCTCCAACATTAAAAACACACTGTTCCAACGAGTCTCGACCATTTGTATGAGCTTATGGTTTGGAAGATTTAATCGAACTTGAATTTGTTGTAAACGTTCACAAGATTTGTTACTGTAGTTATAATGAGTTACAATTGAACGACACTTTTTTAATAAACTTTCCATATTATTTTCTTTTAAAGCATCTTGGATGGCCAATTGTAATGTGTGGGCTGCACAAAAATAGTGATGTAAGTTATCATTGGAATTATATTTATTTAATGCACAACTTATATTTCTTGCATTGTCTGTGACCATATAAATAGGAATATTTAAACTTAAAATATCCATGTTCCATTCACTAACCATAGATTTAATTTTAAGAAAAATACTTTTTCCATGATGTTCACCTGGAAAGTATGAACATCCTAGTGTTTTGTTACGAAGCTCAAATTGTTTTGTTAAATAATGTGTTGTTAGTGATATATATGGTTGTTGAGCCCCACTTATCCATATATTAAAAGTAAATGATATGGATTGCATACTATTCAATTCAGTGTTAATTTCTTCTTTGAGTAGAGATAATTTTTTTGAATACAGCCGAGGAATTGCAGTAGAAGCTAAATATTGTCTTTTGGGTAATTTATACTTGCTCTCTAATGTGTACATTAAGTTCTTAAATCCACGGTCTTCGACAATCGAGTATGGTTGGTAATCTAACGCAATCATTTCACTTATATTTTGGGTAATTAATTTAGCTCTTGCACTGTTTTGTGATAAATATGATTTTGAGTTGAATGAATCTTGAATTTTGTTTTGTTTCTGTGTAGTGTCTTCAATTTTTCTCTTCAATGCTTCTTTTTTTATTTTTTTTTTCCTCATTACATGCTTGATATTCAGAATATTTTTTAGTGTGGATTTTAAGATGCCTTACTAGAGTGGTTGTTGTTGATGAAGGACTTTTTAATACTTTTTTTACAAGTATTACACATAGATTGATTATTGCTTATTTTGTTAAAAAAATTTAAACTATAAATCAACCTTTGATTCATTGTATGGTCTTCCTCTACTTCTTCTGTTGTCATCAGACTTTCTTCATGCTGTTCATTTATAAGTTCAGTTGTCTCTGGGTCTGGATCATCAATTTGAAAATTATTATCATTACTACCTTGAATATCATCAGATTGACTGGATCTCATTAACTGCTCAAATGCATTAATCCTCTTAGCCATAGTCAGTATATATTAAAATTACAATAAATCTATAATAATAGAATAAAACTTAAAAGATAAATTTTAAAATTTAGTTTTAAATATGATTTAAGATTTTTAATTGATACTCTAATAGGTAAATAATTAATTGACAATTTTGCTTACATGGATACACAATACGATACGAATCTACAATGAATATATTATTATTTAAAAACTTATAAGTGTAGAGCGGTATACAGTTGAATAATTATAAATAGATGAATTATATATTATTGTTTAATTTATTCGTTGACAAATCACAATTAAAATAATTAACAGCACAATAAAATTGAAAAAAACAACACACAGACGCACAGGAACGATGCCGTGCTTGTGTTAACCGTCTGAGCGCGACGGATCAGCGGTCGATACTGACTAGTGACTATATTGACAATTGACATTGACGTACGGCGTCGGCCCGTGCGTCTTATCATATAAAATATAATATAATAATATTAATAATAATAATATTACTACAGCTCGGCCATATCTGACTTAATAGATCGTCCTCGATCTGTACATATAAAATAAAAATAAAAGTAAACAATTGTATAAATAATACTGAAAAGAATGTAATAGAGATGAAAAATAACAAAAAAAAAAAAAAAAAATATAAAAATATAATCATATATAACATAACCAATATAAATTATATCGTATAATTAATCAGAATCGATAAGATGTACAAAAAAAAAAAAAAAAAATTATAACAAAATTAGAATTTAACCCAGTGTTTGATATCCCTTGCTGCGATTATAGTGTTTAGTGGGGTTTGAGTCACTTGGTGCCCTTCGATGTCAGATATGACATATCGGTCATGGGGAAGTACTTTATTTATTTTATAAGGCCCTTTGAATTTGGGTAAAAGTTTTTTACATGTATTAGGTGTAGTGTCAACATTTTTAATCATGACATACTCACCTACTGTATATTTAGTAGCTACTTGTTTGGTTGAATCATAATAAGCTTTATTATGAAGTTGGCCTACCCGAATATTATCCTGAGCATCAAGCCTAAACTTATTAAAATCACGAGGGTTATCATTAATGTCATCAATTTTATTTAAGGCTTGTAAATATAATCGAACATAATCGTTTTGCTCACCTACTTGGTCTATGCCAAATACAATTTTGCTCGGTGTGTTTTGAATTGAGCGATTAATTGTGTTGTTTATTGCAAACTGAATTTTAGATAAATGTTCGTTCCAATCTTTGTTATGTTCATGCATTAATTTGGATAACATTATTGCTAGTCCTCTATTATACCTCTCGACCTGTCCATTCGCTGATGGTGACCCTACAGCGGTTTTTATGTGTTTTATTTCATGGGTTTGGCAAAATTCTTGAAATATTTCTGAACGGAAACAAGACCCACGGTCGGATATTATTTTAAGAGGTTTACTGTAATATTTGAAATATTGTGATAATTTGGAGCATGTTTCTTTTGCTGTTACCGTACGTACAGGATATAGAATTAAGAACTTGCTGAATGCATCGACTACGACTAGGATATGCTTAAATCGACCTTTAGTTTGATTCAGGGGGCCAAAATGATCTACATGTATGGTTTGGAATGGTTTATCCCCTTTGTCGATTAAATTTAACAATCCTTCACCCTTGCCTGCTTTTGGGGAAAATATTACACATTTAAGGCAGTTGCTTATATATTTTTTGACATGTTTAGTTAGTTTTGGAAACCAGTATATTTGTTTGATTAACTCAATAGTTTTATTTTCACCTACATGGCACATTTCATCGTGGCAGGAACGAATGACTTGCTCACGCATATCTGCTGGGACATAGAATAGCAAACGATCATTACTTTTACGATACACGAGCCCATTGCGTAGCTCGAATAACGGGTGTTCTGATTTTTCGAGATATTCAAAAATAATTTTAATATCCGGGTCAGTTCCTTGTTTAACGGCAAGAGTTTGATTAAAATTGCAAGCTTCTAAAACAAGAATATGTTTACTACAACGACTCAGCGCATCAACGTGTTGCATGCGTGATCCTGGGCGGTGTTCAATATCGTAAGAATAATTTTGAAGGAACATAGCCCCACCTAGCTATACAAGGGTTTATATCCTTTCGTTGTAGAGTTAACGTTATACTGTTACAATCAGTAACTATTTTAAAATGTATTCCTAATAAATAAACATGAAAGCGTTTAATAGCATTGATAATAGCCAACATTTCTAGTTCGTAACTATGATATCGTGATTCAGTTTCCGTAATTCTGTGACTATAATAAAATATTGGATGAAATTTGTCATCAGCCTGCTTTTGAAGTAAAATAGCACCGTACCCATGACTGCTAGCATCGCAGTGAAGCTCTGTAGTTGCTTTTGGGTCGCAAATTGATAATAAAGGCTGTGCTCCCAATTTTTCCTTAATACAATCAACTGATTTTAATTGTTCTTCACCCATCTCAAAATTGGCTCCTTTTTAAGTAGGCTGTAGAGAGGTTTAGCTATGATTGCGAAATCTGGGACGAAACGTCGAAAATAAGAAGCTAAGCCAATAAAGCTTTGGAGTTCTCTTTGGTTTTTTGGGACCGGATAATTTTGAACAGCACAAATATTTTTGGGATTTGGTTGAATACCGAATTGACTCACACTATAACCAAGATAAATTACTTTGTTTTTGAGAAATTCACTTTTGTCTAAGCGTATTTCAAGTTGATTGTTTTTCATAACACGTAAAACTTTGGTAAGCAATTCGAAATGTTCTTCGATAGACTCGGTAGCTATCATAATGTCGTCGAAGTAAACAATAATTTCTTTTTTATGAATAAACTCACTAAAAATATTTTGAATAAATCTACTGAAACATGAGGGACCTGTAGTCAAACCAAATGGTATTTTTAAGAATTCGAATTGACCTAAAGGCGTTATAAATGACGTATACTTTATAGAGTCTTGGGCCACATTAATATGATGGAACCCATCTTTAAGGTCTAGACAAGTAAAGTATTTTTTTCCCTCGTACTAGATCTTTATTATCGTCTATTAAAGGAAGTGGGAACCTATCCTTTACAATAAATTTGTTAAGTTCGCGATAATCGACGCATAATCTAAGTTCACCATTTTTCTTTTTAACTAAGACTATAGGGCTGCTGTACCCGGATTTACTAGGTCTAATAATTTTTTTATTCAACATGTTGTCTAATATTTTTTGGAGGCACTCTTTTTCGTAAAAAGAAAGACGTCGTGGCCTAAAATAAAATTGTTTGTCGTTTTTTAACTGGATACTCATTTCTGGATGGGTATAATTATCATCATGATTTATAGCACTATCGGTTAGATACGAATCTTTAAAAATTTGTTCGATTCTTGTTTTAATATTTACTGGTGATGATTCTTCTATATTTAAATTAATATCTAGAACACCATTTTCATCATCTTTAAAATTAATAGATAAAATTTCTTCAAATGAAATATTGTTACCTTTTTTGAAATTAATTAGAAATTCTCCATTTTCAACACTTAAAATTATACGAGGGTGAGATAGAAAGTTTTGACCCAACAGTCACTTTTTATGGTATCGTTGGGCACCACATGAAAATTAATATTAATAGGAGTGTCGAGATCAGCGTGCGAAATATCTGCAGAGAATTGATCAACAATGGTAAGTTTAGATTTATTGATACCAATTAGATCTGACTTGGGTGGTATATTTCCAGATATATAAGGAACAATAGTAGATTTCAAAAGGCTAACGGAGCTACCTGTATCGACAAGTGCAGTTACATTAGACAAGACACCATTCGGGTACTTAATAGTAATACTTATCATATAAGGGGGTACAATACATTGGGGTGACCTTTCTAAAAGTGATACATTCTCACCAACTCCATCATTCTGCCGGCTACTACGAGAGTTAGGGCATCTCCGTTCTGAGTGACCCAAATTATTACATCTTTGACAGGTACGGGTCGGGCACACATTCGTGAAGTGTCCAATTGTTTTACAACTAAAACATGTGACTTGTGACAGCTCTCTCTGCTTGCGGGTATTCGATGATTTTGCCAGTGGTTGCACCTTAGTTGTTTCTCCTATAACTGGCTGATGATTCTTGATCGGATGTTGATATAATTTATTATGGTTACTTTGGTTGTCACTGTCGCCTGAGGTCTTAGTATACTCTCCTACTCGAAAACGATTAATACGAGCAACGTTCACTGAATCGTATGCACGTAGATCAGATAAAAGATCGTTTTCACTCAAGTGATCACGTGCCAACAAATAGTTACAGAGATCACGGGAATATAGACCCTCGACGATCTGACGTTTTTCTTCGCGGAATGACAATCCAATTTCACGACAAAGTCTAGACTTGTGGTGGAAATATTCAAACACACATTCGTTTTTTACTTGAACACGGTTAGACATAATACGAACTCGATCGACGGTGTCAAGTGTATGTCCAATAAACGTATTCTTAAATTGGTCGACGAAGCTACTCCATGACGTGAATGTACGGCCAATGTACCAGTTGCGAGACGGGCCAACTAACTTAGTCCGAATAATTTCCATTTTGAAGCTTTCTGGCCATCCATGGATCCTGGCGACACTTTCGACTGAGTTGATCCATAATTGGGTTTCTTGGCTTGCTTCTCGTCCTGAGAATTTGGTTAGCGAATTGTTGAAATCTGGCATGACAAAATATCCATTGCGAGCGTTTACACGGTCAACAGTCGTAGGCGAGTCGGTATTCATATTCGTTGATGCCAAATTATCATTGTTTTGTTGTTGTGATAAACGTTCCAACAGCATTCTGTTCTGTATCATCAATTTCGATAACGCGGTTCGTAAATCGTCGTCACTGTTACCAACCGTAGGATCATTATTTGAACTGTGCGACTGCTGAACTTCACCGTTGTCGTTAGACGTTTGTAGGTTACGTATGTTACTACCTTCATTTACGTCGTTTGGCGGGAAAGCTTTCCCATTACGTAACAACCGCATGGAATCCACGTTGGAATCTGAATTCGCACTATTCATCTTGACTAATTGTTAATCAATATTAAACAAAAATCAAGTTTATGGTCGGCAATCACGCGTAATAATATATAATAACGAATCCACTTAACGGTCGGCGATCACGCGTAATAATATATAATAAACGAATCCACTTCTGAATCTATAGGGCGGTATACAGTTGAATAATTATAAATAGATGAATTATATATTATTGTTTAATTTATTCGTTGACAAATCACAATTAAAATAATTAACAGCACAATAAAATTGAAAAAACAACACACAGACGCACAGGAACGATGCCGTGCTTGTGTTAACCGTCTGAGCGCGACGGATCAGCGGTCGATACTGACTAGTGACTATATTGACAATTGACATTGACGTACGGCGTCGGCCCGTGCGTCTTATCATATAAAATATAATATAATAATATTAATAATAATAATATTACTACATAAGTTTAGTCAGTATCAGTATAAACTAAAGAATAAAGTGTTAACATTAATTATAGAACAGTCTGTTCTATAATCAATGGTATTAACTAAGGACGGTATGAACAGTACGATAGACGATAGTACAAAATACAAATGTTCACTGTTTAGTTAAGACTAAAGATAGAAAAAAAAACAAGACCGTTGCAAATATTGGCTGCAGCCAGTAATCAGTTATTACATAACAATTTTTAATATATAATACTTTTAGAAAATATATTAATAATAAGCCACAGACATTAAAATTGAAAACAACCAAACAATCTATTTTTGTATCTAGGGTTTTTCATAACCAGATTCCCCCTGCACCGCCTGACATAGTGAAGTTGTATCACGGTGGGCTCGGTGAAACGCGCGGTATGAGAGTATGCCGCGCCGCGGGCCGCCGCCAGTCAAAACACGCAATAAATAATAATTATTATTAATTACAATAATAATGTTAGATCGCCGACTTATTTTTAAATTCTCTGGATCGATTGTCAAACCGAACTATTAGGTATTTGGTTCGGTTCGACTATTTGCAATTTTCAGTTCGAAAATCGAACAGTTCGTAACATCACTAGAATTTACCAAAACGAAAACACGATTTGAAGCCTTGAGACAATTTGCCAAGAATGCACTAAACAACAGGTCGGATAGATAAATAGAATAAAATCACGGGAGTTAATACTATAAAGTACCAGGTACTTAAGTCCGACACCCTGTCAACGGGGAATAGAATACCTTGACGGTCCTCCGGGCCTATCGTAAGAGGCGATAAAATGGAGCAGAGGGTTTGGAAGTACCCAGGGCAACCAAAACGACCCAGGGTAATAGGCATCCTGTGGGGCTGGAAGGACCCCTAGTCCTGGACTGAAAATCCTTCCTCAAGGCCCACCACTAGCCGGCTATTCGGAGCTAAAATAGTGGGAGAGACCAATAATCTCGGGTTGGCTCACCTAACGCCATCCTTAAACTAAGTACCACGGGAGAGGGGAGCCCCATCTGTAACTAGAGAAGCTTGCTTCTTTGGGGAAGATGCCCCTCAATGGTTGAGGAGCCTACCTTGGCTGCAACGTGGTGGCTGTGGCATGAGTAATTGCTAGATAGTAACAAACTGTTAACCCAACAGGAAAGAGGCACCGAAAGGCCAATTTCGAAAAGGGTACGGTCACAGGCCGGTACTCGTGTTCCATATTGAAGACGTGCATGAGGTGTTAACTTCATGTAAACAAACACATCCCTTGAATAGCCAAAGGCTAAGGTAAGGTATGCGTTCTGGGCGTAAGCCACACCAAAACCTGGACTTCCTCCTGTACTTCAAGGTAAATAATATAATAAAGATTATTTTCGTTTATAGTTTTATCCATTAGAGCGTGTCTACAGTGTATACCGAGTGTCCTAACCCAAGATAAGCTGAGTGGCACCGGTCACTCTCGTGGTATAATAAGAAAAACAAAGTGAGAGTTACCGGTACTACTCATGATAATTAATGTAAGTTAGTTGAAAAACAGATTAGTAGCCAACGTGATAACACGTCGATGGACAGCATAGCCCATGATTGAGTTTAGCCTTTTCAAAGTATTAACACGTTGACTGCCGTACAGCTGCACAGACGTTTATTTTTATAATGCTTTACGTATACTCCGGGCAACATTCGTAAAATGTACTGAGTGATAATTTTAGAACCAATAGGCCTAAAAATACGATCCCGATATCAATTGGTTTATTGTTCTTTGAAGATTATTAATAAACTATAATTATAGTACGTCCGCCGGCGTACTTACATCGACTATTAAGTTTTTTTTATATTATACAAATGAGTTCTCGACAGAAACGGCTCTAAGTCTGTGATTTAAGTATTGTTTTGGAACTTTTAGATGACGACTTCAGTTATTTTAGTGAATTTGACGATTCTAATGAAGACGAGCATTATGTTCCTTCAAATGAATCCGATAATATTGACAGTGGTAAGTAAATATTTTGTCATTTACCAAATTTATTAAGTTTGTTATAAAGTCAATGGTCGTTTTTACATAGGTAGGTAGTATATGTTTGTTCATTATCCAAAATGCCTAACATTTTAAATTTGCAATACTTTTTTTCCCACACGCAATAAAAAAAAATATAATTATAATATTTGTCCTAATTAGTATTTCTATACATTTGCAAATGATAATAATTTTGATGAAATTTTTAATGAAGTAACTAATTCACAAAGACCCGTTATTGAACATACCTGGAATAATGTTACAGGTCATCACCAAAAACAATTTATATTTAGTAAAAATCCTGATTTTAAAGTTGAAATTCCAAACAATGAAACTGTATTGCAATATTTCAAATTATTTGTAACAGACGAAATTATCGACCTCATAGTTTTAGAAACAAATAAAAATGCAGATCAAGTATTATCTAAATTTTGATTAACTAAACCTATTAGATTTTCGAAGTAGACACCTATTAATGCTACAGAAATAAAGCAATTTTTGGGTTTACTAATGTGGATGGGATTAGTACAAATGCCAAGCCTTTAAGATTATTGGAGTTTAAAAATAATGTATGAAAATAGTGTAACAAAAAGCATAATGTCCAGAAATAGATTTGAATTGATTCTTCGGTTTTGGCATTTTTTCGGATAATGAGCAAGCCCCCGAAAATGATAGGATTTTTAAATTTCGATTTAATCCAAAAAATTGTTAACAATTTTCAAAATGCATTGGAACCAGAGAAAATGATGGTAGTCGATGAAACAATGGTTACATTCCATGGTTAGATTAAAATTTAAACAATACATTCCCAGTAAGGCTCACAAATACGGCATTAAATTATTTGAACTCTGTGGTGCAAATGGTGATGGCAGAGGATTAGGGTGTAGTGTTGTAATGAATTTGATTTATTTATATTTAAACGCTGGTAAAACTATAATTACAATTTTTACACTTCAATCAACCTAGCTAACGCACTTTTAGAAAATGAAACACATTTAGTAGGTACATTAAGATGTAACAGGTGTTATGGGCTATGAGATATGATAATAATATAAATATATATAATATAATGTGTAATATTGCTATAGGTGTTAGCAATAGTAATATAGATATATACGTGATCTAATAATTATAATGTATACGAAATATTAGATTCATATTTTGTAAAAACATCATAATAAATCAATAGTAGTTGTTAGGCGAGGTCGTTTTGCATTTCTAAGAATTGCCAGTAAGGACGATAACATCCTGGAGATTGTTGTTTTCAAATGTGAAAATAATTCCAAGAATTAATCTGAATTGGAAGGTTGTCGATTACAACAACAAGAGATTTCCTTGTATATGTTACGGGCAAAAGCCGAAATTGGGCAAACCTCAGTAATGCCCGTGCAAAACGCGAATTGCCCACAATCCTTGGGCAAAATGTCATATTTCGGCTTTTTACCGGGCAAACCTAGTTATGACCAACATCATTTGGGCAAAACCGTATACTGACTTTCATCGTAAGGACAAAACTGTAGAGTTTTAAATACGTTTGATAATATTATAAACAAATTTAATAATTATAAAATAAGTATTATTGTACAAATATAATTAAATAAACTTAATTAACATATTTAAACCTCACTTGAGTCAAACTGTAGCGTTTTAAATAACCACTTATATTAAATACGAAAAAATAATAATCATAAAATATTGTACAGATATAATTAAATACACTTATATAATAATAAAAATATAATGATATTAAGTACTCGTATAAAAATAAACATATAATAATATTAGGTTCTCTATAATGTTAAAATAAATAATTAATAAAAAATATTGTACAGATATAATTGAATATAATAATAAAAAAATAATATTTTTGTTTATTTGTTGCTACACATATTAAAACTATAGCATTTAGAATTACACAAAATATTTTGTTGTTTATATTTGCATCGTCTCGTAGTGCACTTAGTTTTGCAAGAACAAAAAATAAACCCTTGTCCTCCAATTAATGAATTTTGAGTACTAGCAGTCCTCAGTGGTATTACGATATTCGGTACATCATTGCTACTAATAAATTGTTCCTTGCATTGAAATATTTGGTTTCTGGCATAAAGTGATGACAAAATTCTATTTTTGGTTCCTATTTTATAGAACCCATCATCAGTAACACTTAATATAACACCTAACACATTATTTGCATCGACTTTTCCTCTATCAACACAAGGCACTGAAATTTTCAGTCGTTTCGACTGTTAGAGGTGGAAATTGATTGTCACTCAGTAATTTCATTTTTTTTGCTTGCGCAAGTAATCCATCAGCAGGCCCGGCTCAAGGGGTAGGCGATATAGGCCCACGCCTAGGGCGGCATTTTCCAGGGGCGGCATTTAACATTTTTGTATATTAGATAATTTTTAAAAAGACTCCTTACTTATATCAAATCGTGTGCAGTAAAAAATAAAAAGTAAAAATATAAAATTTGGTCAGTAGTGCACAAAATATAAAAGTAAATTTAGTAAATTTAATTTACGCTTTTGGTCGACCGTCGACCGCAGCAAGTTACGGTGTTATCTTGACGGTTTTTAAACGGTTCCGTGAATCAGTCATTTGTCTGGCCCCAATAACGTGTTTTGTTGTTTTCAATTACCTACTCTTCCACAAAACGCACTGTTAATGAATATTATTGACTATAAATAGGTACCGAATACCGATCGATGATTACAGATAAGTTAATACTAATGAGTAATGATTTTATTTTCAATATTTTCATTTGCCTGCCGACTTTCATCAGTAGAACATTGGCCATTATATTATGCTTCTATTAATTTACAAATTACAGGTATTTATTCTTATAAATTATAAAAATTTAACATTAAACTTGTTTATGTTATTTAAATATTTAAAATAATTATCTTTATGATTATGCTACACATTTTTGTATGGAAATTATATTTATGTTTATTTATCAATTTAAATCGATATTATGACGTATAAATTAATATCGTACTATTGTACCAAACGATTTCTACTAATAACTTTACTTTGTCTTGAGACTTTCTTCGGCTTTATTAAAATCTAACGCGTTTACACTTTCAATTTTATTTTATTTTATCTTGGCCCCAATTTTTTCTATAACTTGAATTTTTGTTTATCCTAATGACTCGACCGATTTGAGTTATTACTTGTCTTATTAAGTTGACTGTAAATTATATACCATAACCCTAACCTAACCTATATATTTTATATCCCTTCGTTAGTTTCGTGATATTATATTATAACCTCTGTTGTCGCGTGGATTACAAATGTATAATAATATTATGTATTAGTAAAATAAAGGTATCTAATGAGTAATGATTAAATTATTTAATTTAGGTACCTATCTTATTATATAATAATAATTCAAGAATGTCTAACTCTGATGTGGGTAATACTAAAAAGCGACACCGTTTATCGGGATCGGAGTACAGAAAAAGACGTGCGGCGACAGAAGCTGAAATTGCCAAGCAATCCGGCTTAATGTTTAAATTTTTTAAATCCAAACATGATGATTCCGTTAAATCTGAAGTTATCGATGAAGATACAGAAGTTACAGATTTTAACTTGGAAAACGATAATCCTGATGACCATTTAAATTTAGAGGTTGATATTAATAAAGATAATGATGATACTGTTAAATCTGAAGTTACCGATGAAGATGGAAGATCTGATGTTACAGATTTTAATTCGAAAATGGACAATTCAGATGACAATTTAAATTTAGATGTTGAAATTATTAAGGACCCTGCAAAGTGGCCTGTGATAAATGATAGAATTAAGTTATTATTAGTCAAAAATAATCCCCTTCAAATAAATTTAAATTATTACCCATTAGATGATTCTAAAAGAAAGTTTTCTAATGTTCACTACTTTAAGACACTATCTAATGGAGAAAAGCTTAATAGAACCTGGCTTATTTATTCAGAGTCAAGTGACTCAGTATTTTGTTTTTGCTGCAAATTATTTAAAAAAGATATATCTTCTCTCTCTAAGCAAGGTACCAGAGACTGGAAAAATATATCTGAAATACTAAAACGGCATGAAAACTCCCCAAATCATAAAATTGCGTATGAAGATTGGAAAATTCTTCAGACTCGAATGATGTAAGGAAAAACTATCAACGATGAAAATCAAGCTTTAATTCGTAAAGAAACAAAACACTGGAAAGCCGTCATTGAAAGAATTATATCTCTTATTCAAACTTTGGGAATGCAAAATTTAGCTTTACGAGGCAGTTCTGATAAATTATATGAGTTCAATAATGGGAATTTTTTGAAGTTTATTGAACTTCTGGGAAAATTTGACCCTATCATAAAAGAGCATATTAGTAGGATAACATCTCAAGACATACATACTAATTACCTCGGTAAAAATATTCAAAATGAAATAATCCAACTTTTAGATAACAAAATAAGACAAAAAATAGTATCAGCAGTACAAAATTCGAAATACTATTCAATTATTTTGGACTGTACACCTGACGTTAGTCATAAAGAGCAAATGACAATGATTATAAGATTCGTAACAGCTACCGAAAAGAAAGATAATGTCCCTGCAAAAGTTTCTATAAATGAACATTTTTTAACATTTATCGAATTACATGATACAACTGGTTTAAATATGACGAATGTTTTACTTGAAACTCTTAAAAAATATGGTATTGTATTTGATGACATGAGGGGACAAGGATATGATAACGGTGCCAATATGCGTGGTCAACAAAATGGTGTCCGAGCAAGAGTTCGCCAACTTAACCGAAGAGCGTTCTATGTACCATGCAATGCTCATTCATTAAATTTAGTTTTAAATGATTCGGTAAATTGTTGTCTGGATGCAGTTATATTCTTTAATATAATTCAAGAAGTCTATGTTTTTTTCTCTGCGTCGACTCATCGATGGGATGTCTTAGTAAAACACATCAATAACCTAACTGTAAAACCCCTAAGTGGGACCCGCTGGGAAAGCAGATTAGATGCAGTACGAGCTATAAGATTTCAAATCAAAGAAATATATTCAGCTCTTTTAGAAATATCTCAAGATAATTCCTTGGTAAACTCTTCTGGTGTTAAAAGTCGCGCCGAGGCAATTGGTATCATCAATAAGTTTTTAAACTTTAAATTTTTGTGTTGCTTGGTAGTTTGGTACGATATTTTATTTGAGATAAATATTACCAGTAAAATGTTACAATCAATATCGCTTGACGTTTCTGAAACAGTTAAACAGTTAGATTCAACTAAACTTTTTTTAATGAGATATCGTTCTGATGAAGGGTTTCAAAATACAATGAAGTCTGCTAAACTACTAGCAAAGGTTCTTGGAATTGAAGATTCATTTCCATTAATAGATCAAAGTAGAATTAGACGTACAAATACACAGTTTAATTATGAGTCACGTGATGATCCCATAATTGATTCTAAACAAAGATTCAAAGTAAACTTTTTCAATGCAATTTTAGATAGAGCTATACAATCAATTAACGAACGATTTGTATTACTTTCTGAGCATACAAACTTATTTTCATTTCTTTATGACATTTCCAAAATAAAAAATAGTGATGAACTTATGACTCATTGTAAAGATCTTCAACTAGCACTTGCATCAGATAACGGCTTAACTTCTGACATTAATGCTGTAGAATTATATGATGAAATTACAGCTCTGCAAAGACGATTTAATGATACAGAAACAAATCCTCGAATTGTTTTGGAATATATTTGTGAAAATCAATTAGTTGAACTTTTTTCTAACACTTATATATCGTTAAGAATCCTTTTAACACTTCCTGTCACGGCTGCCACGGGGGAAAGAAGTTTCTCAAAATTAAAAATTATTAAAAATTATTTACGATCCACAATTACACAAGATCGTTTAGTGGGCCTTGCAATGATTTCAATTGAGAAAGAATTAGCCTATAATATGGATATGGAAGAAGTTGTATCTGATTTCGCTAACGCAAAAGCAAGAAAAGTCAAGTTCTAATACGATGTTAACATTTATATTATGTTTTATTAACTTTTATATTATAATACAGCTATTTGTAAATTGTTTTTTTTATTTATTTAAATTAGTAGGGATTTACTTGACTATAAATACATCAATCTAATCAATTGTTAACTTTATACAAATTACAAATAAATATAATGAACTCGGAATTAACTATATTTCAGTAATGTTTATGTGAAAAAATATTTATAGTCTTTAAATGTAAAGGGGCGGCAAAACTTAAGTTTGCCTAGGTGTGTAAAATCACTTGAGCCGGGCCTGTCCATCAGTTGCCTTTTCCCATGCTATTTCAAAATTTTGTTTTTGTTCAGATAGGTTGACTAAATTTTTTTCATTTTCATTTAAAACCTCCATTTCATTATCAATTAATACCTCCATCTCATTTTCACTTTCATTTAATACATCCATTTCATTTTCATTTTCATTTTCTACAAATTGTAGTAAGTCATTTTCGTCATTTACATTATTAATTATATCATTGGGTAAAAAATGACATTTTTAATCCAAGACTAACTTTTTTTCCAAACATAGCTTCATATGGAGATTATTTGATACCAGCATGATAAGCACTATTTTTGGCAAATTGACAAAAATCTCAATCCTTCACTCCACTTTCTAGACTGATTTTCTTCCATCCAAGCATAAATGATTTTTTCGATGTCCTGATTAGCTCGCTCAACACTCCCCTGGCTTTGCGAATGACGTGGCTTCCCGTGTACAATTTTTAAATCATCCCACATTAGAACTAAATCATTTATAATATGATTCACAAACTCTCTACCATTGTCTGATTGTAGTATGCACGGAGCTCCAAATATACAAAAAATATCTATAAGATTGTACGCAACTTCGCTTGAAGTTTTTGTTTTTAAAGGTCGTAAAGAAACAAACTTAGTAAAATGGTCTTGGTAAACCAAGATAAATTTAAAACCACCATCTTTATTACTTTGCATATCTATTAGATCCACCTGTGCACGAGAATTAAAAGTTTTAGATAAAATTGGTTTTATTACTAAACCTTTTTTGGGATGAGCGTGTTTTTTATTACATATTTCACATAACTGTAAATATAATACAATTATATCCCAGGTAATATTTTTGTATTTTTGTTTTATTGAATTCTCCATTCGGTTTCGACCACCATGACCACAATTTATATGAGCCATGTGCAATATATCGAACATTTCATTGCATTTTACAAAATAAATAATGTCACCATTGGTTTTACTTGGTGGAACAATTAACTTTTTAAACTCACCGATTGTGAGTATGTCAAATCTATTTAGTCTCCTGTATTCGCTCGTTGTTTTCTTTGATTTGACCTTTGCTTGTTCTACCTCTTTTATTACATCGTATTTTTATCACTTATTAGAGAACTGCATTCACTTTTTGTAATTTCTTTAAGTTTTAATTCAAATTTAGTTTTAAAATCAGATACACACATTTCGTTAGTCATTGCTAAAGACGTACTTATATAAGCTCACAAAAATACGAACTACAATAAAATTTTGTACTATTTAGATAAGGTGTATTTTGTGTACCTTTAATATAACGAGTTGATAAAATACAATAACAGCGATAAATTAACAAGATACGCGTGGACATCTATAATCGTAATAATCGATAAAAATTACTATTTGTATTAAATATTAGCGAACGTATTTAATACACTAGGTACGGTTTTACCCTTACGATAAAAGTCAGTATACGGTTTTGAGGTTTAAATGCATTAATTGGTTAGGTTTTGGCGGTTTTGCCCAAATGATGTTGGTCATAACTAGGTTTGCCCGGTCAAAAGCCGAAATATGACATTTTGCCCAAGGATTGTGGGAAATTCGCGTTTTGCCCGGGCATTTCTGAGGTTTGCCCGATTTCGGCTTTTGCCCGTAACATATATAAGGGAGTCCAGAGACCAACAGGGGCAGATGTACCAGAGCTACGATGACCTGAGCAACTTCACGACACTCAGCTACTTTTTGTAACAGTTACATGTACTTCATTTATATGTAATAAAACATTATTGTATTTAAGAGTTGTAAATTTAATTTAAATAACACCCTGGATCTGGATCTGATATTGGCACGCAACACAGAGTTAAGCTTCCAGAGGTCACAAAATCAAAATTAAAACCTGGACAAATAATAGGTAAAAATAATTTGAATGGGGTTGTGGTATCTAAATGGCACGATGAAAGAGATTCACTATGTTATCGACTCGTCATAATAACATTACCATGGTAGATACGGTGAAGAAAAATAGAAACAATGAAACAATTATGAAGCCAAAAATCATAATTGATTATAATTCTGGTAAGGCTGGGATTGACCTATCAGATTAACTATCGAGTTACAGCAGTCCAGTTCGCAAGTCAATTGGATGGTATCATAAAGTGGCGACGGAGATTTTATTAGGAATTGCTGTAGTTAAATGTATTTATAGTACATAACTTAAATACTCCACACAATTAACTTAAAATTACACAATTCCGTGAAGCACTGATAAACGAAATACTCGGATTAAATTAACCATTACTTCATAAAGATTCTGTTCCTACATCAACGTCATCAACATCAAGACAAGCATCATCAAAACATATTTTCAATAAAACTTCAGAAAAGTGTGCTAGAAATCGAAAAATAAGAAAGAGATGTACACATTATTACGAATATAAAGCTGTAATTATTGGATCAGTTCAGGCCTGCAAAGAAGTTAAAAGAGTTACAAATTTGTGTAAGAAATGTGTTGTGTATTCGTGTGTGGACTGTTTTTTTGAATTATCATAAAAATGAAAAATAATTAAGCAAATGACAAACATTATTTAAGTCTGAATTATTTTAAGTTTTAATTAATAAAAAAGGATCAATATTTTAATTTTTTTTTAAATAGAAATTTATTTTAACTTTATTGTTTGAAAAGGTACTATAATTTTTTATTTATTTCATAAAATATGATTTTTAAAGATTCTAGTATTTAATGATTAAGTTTTATTAAATAAATAATCTATTTTGGAAGTTTTAAGTAAAATATATAGTTAAATTTGAGTAATAATAATAATTATCGTATATGGAGGTGCTATATACAGATAGAATAGTAATTTCTTCTTCTATGTCACAATGTGAATTTAAAAAGTATAAACACAGTGCCAACATACTTATTATTATTGCAAAATGTATAGAGTTTACGGCAGCCGGCGGCCATATGGCTTCCTACGAATGATATAGTGTAGCAGCCGGCGGCCTAAAAATTATCAGTATGTAATTATTTTTATATGGCCGCATGGCGGTCAACGTGTTAAAACTGTCACTTTAATTTTTTGTAAATAAATATTGTTTTTTTTTTTTATTCATCATATTTTATTCATATTTATTAAATTGGAGTTTGTTTTATTATATAAAATGTTAGTATACTAAATTATGTTCTATTGAAAAGAAAATTGATTACTATTTTTATGTTTTTTAAAATAATTAATACAGGTAAAATTATTTATTGTATATTATTATAAAATACAATATCCAAAGTATTTAAAGTATACAAGTGTATTAATAAATCAATTAACATATTAAGAGATATAGGAACCAAAGTCTAAAACAAAATTTCGGTATTTGCATTTTAAAATTATGGAAAAACCTTGGTAAATCAACACTGAGTAAAAAATTGATCAGCCCCCTGAAGAAGAATCCTGGCTACGCTACTGATATAATGTTATCACATGGGAACGGCAAAACCAATTAATTCAAGCTATTGCCACTCACATACGTAATTCAATTAAAAATGAGCTTATTAATGCCAAATATTTTGCCGTGTCTGTAGATACTACATTTGATATTTCTCGAAAGGAGCAGTTGTCAATAGTGTTTCGCTACATAAATAAAAACACCGGTGATATCTGTGAAAGACTAATAGCTGTTCGAGAAACTTTATCAACTACTAGCCAACATTCGTTTAAAATGTTCAACGATATATGTGAAAAAATGGATATAGATTGGAAGAAATATCTAATTGGCCAATCTTACGATGGTGCAGCTTCAATGAAAGGTGCCTACAATGGATTCCAGGCCATAATGAAAGAACATAACCCTTCCACTACATATGTCTGGTGTTGGACACACAGGTTTAGTTTGGTAATAGTAGATGCAGTAAGTAGTTGCTCCCAGGCCAAAAATCTATTCGGTAATTTGGAAACACTATATGATTACATTGGCAGCAGTAAAAAACGAGTAGGGCTATATTCACAACATCAAAAAGAAAGATATCCTGGTAAGCCATTACGTAGGTTAAAAAGAGTAGAAACTACCAGGTGATCATCTCATGCTGCTGCTCTTCATACAGTTTTTGAGACTTACGATTCATTAATTGACACATTGGACGAATTAAAAAATTATGTTGATCGTGTTAGTAGTGTTAAGGCTGGAAGTTAACTAAATTATTTATTGTCAGAATCATTTGTATTAACTAGTTTTACATTCAAACAAATATTTGAGCTAACTAATCCTTTAAGTGTATTTTTACAAGGCGTACAAATTGATTTATTGGCTGCTACTGAATATATACAAAGTGTATTTGAAAAAATTCAAGCTTTCAGAGATGACAATCAGTTTGAAAATTTAATCGAAGATAAGAATCAGTATATATCATCTAAAAGTGACGAATTATCTTTCACGCCATTAGTAGCAAATAGAAAAAGAGCAAAAAAGAAAATGCCAGGTGAAATTATGTCTGATCCTATCAGCTGCCCAATAACAATTTTTAAAGTTAACAGATACTTAACAATCATTGATATTGTGTGTACTCAAATTAGAGAAAGATTTAATGATCAGTCAACACCATTATATTAAGATTTATCACTTTTTCAAGTAAAGAGAATAATAGAAGTTAAAGAAAACTCCAATTTACTAACTGATGCATTTGAAGGTTTTGAAGAAATATATGGACAATTTGTAAAGGTTGAGGATTTGAGACGTGAATACAAACAGTTTGTAAATTTGTATTTAATGTTTGAAAAACTTATAAAATTACCAGTGAAGATACATAAGCCAATACCATGTGATGATAATAGCAATGATGACATCGAAGAAGAAAACACAGAAAATCTAATTATGTCAACAACTTGTGGAACAATAAACACAGTATACAAGTTATTTCAACAAAATGGACTGAAAGAAGTGTTTCCAGCAATTTACACAGCGCTAAGCATTGGACTAACGTTACCTATTTCAAGTTCATCTCCAGAACGAGCCTTCTCAAAATTAAAACTTATTAAAAGTAAATTAAGAAGTACAATGGCAGAAGAACGATTAGATTCTCTGATGTTAATATCATGTGAGAATGATATTGACATTGACTTTGACTCAGTTATCAATATTTTTACATCATATAGTACAGTGCTTAAAAAAATATTATGTTAATCAAATGAGTAACAGAATGCAGTAAACAATGAACCTAATATTATATTTATGTCAATAGTTGGTTAATATGTTGTTTATATTATTTATATAAATAGTTTATAATAGTACTGCATGTCTTCATAATATTAAGATCTATATAGAGAAAAATATAAAATTTAAATCAGTTTCTTTGCCAATATCCTTTTCTGATGTGTGATGATCATATTAATTTCTATGTTAATTAAAAATTATGGTACTTATCTGTATATTAAAATATTAAATAATGTAAAAATACAGTAAATAATATAATTTATTCATGAAAATTATATTTTCTAAGTTAAAAAATTTGTAGTGTCTTTGGGGGGGGGGGGGGGGGCTTGCCACCACGGCTTAGGTTTCATACCATATAGTGGTAGGTGGGTGGGTATAAATTAATGCCCATTGCCACACCTAAAAAAAAATTAGTTCGGCGCCACTGAATGATGAACACAAGATAATATCATGAATCGGCCTACAACACTTTGACCCACCAATAACGGACCAATGTAATATTCCAATATTTTCATCTGATATTACTTTTTTTCCCAAAATGCGTAGAAGCAATTTTTAAAAACAAAAAATTAGATATAATTAATCAATACTGCTATTTCCAACGCATTAAACAATATGATGACAACTCTATAATAATAAAACAAATAGGAATAAACACATTCGCCATAACTAACCCACAACCTACCTTAAGCATAAAAAAGAAATTTTAAATATAACCAAAACAGAAGAACTTAAATTAAATTACAATCACCCAAGATTAATAAAAATGACCTTTCCGTGTAGCTATGAACTATTAAGAAATGATATCGTTTTAATACCAAAAATGCACCCTTACGAAACCAACAATTTATATACATACTCAGTCAAAAGAGTATTACCAGTATCATGGACAATAATTAAATCATTAAATATAAACCATGAGAATGGAAAAGAAAATATATCCTTTTCAAACTTGACGGAAATTGGATTGACAAAATTCCTAACTTCCACGTAACAAAACAAATACAAGACCCCCAAAAATACTTTAATGATATAATGCTAAAGAAAATGCCACAACCACTTATTGATGATTTCTTAGGTGACATCATTTATATTACATGGTTAACCATGCTTACTATAATAATAGGGTTCATACCCTGCTATTATCAAAATAGATATGTTAACCGTGTCCCCTCCTATTCCACAAAGATAATTATACGAAGTTGAACAAACTAATAATAAATACACTCTTTACACTTAAACAAAAAAAAAATTGGTTGAATAAAAAAATTACAATGTAAGACCAATTACAAAAAGTTCGAACATCATAATATTACAACAAAATATAAACAATACAATCTCTAATACTTACTCAAAAAAAAAAAATCCATTTCACACGACTAAAATCAATATTAATTATTCCAAGAAGCTACTGATGTGGATAAACTTATAAAATCAGTTTCACAAAAATGTAAACAGTGAGATGTTAAAAAAAAAAAAATGTAAAACCAATTTAACATGAAATTGGCATCAAAACAAAGGTATAAACGACGGTCAACCAACACTTCACCAAGACTACTTAATATTAACATTCGAAGCCACAAGAAGATCCAATCCACACAATACAACGAAGGAGATGAATGTAATAGTATACTCGGCAATAACTACCACATTCTTGTATTTTTTTTTTCTCTTTTCTATTATTTTCCCACCACCCTATATCCTTTCATAAAAAAAATATATATATATATATATATATATATAATATACCGGTGCAACACGATTGAGCAAAAAATTATATATATTTTATATTATATCTATAGTACCATATATACTATATACCATAGTCTATAATATGTATAATAATTTAGGTACAACATAATATAATTAATCAATTCAATTTCCCTTCCCAATTATTGCAGGCTTAGGATTGTCAACAAATTATCATCGTTGGCTTGGTTAAAAATTGTTTTTTCTTAAATTACATGATATATGGTAAATGTATATACAGACATAGTCAATAGTCAATATTTTTTTGGTTCATATAAAAATAATCCGTTATAAATTTAATAATAATAAGTTTTAAAAAATTACATTTGGTGACTAGCACAAAAACGTGGTCCCAATGCTTGCAAATAGTCATTCATTGATATTTTGTTGTTTTTAAATTGTTCCCAAGTACCCATTATAAATTTAATATTGTTTTCTTGCTCTTTTCGTAATTTATTTTTTTCATTGCGTTTAATACTATTTATTTTTAAATAGGTTTCAGTTTGAATACCTAATAATATGTTTATTACTTGGAAAGTAGATGGATGCGAGGTATAAAACTGCGAATTATAGTGCCTATGAAAAGATTCTGGACCGTTAGTTGTTCTAGCTTCTTTGGATGGTTTATCTGCCCATAAAGTTGGTGGAAATTGTGCATCGATTTCTATATAGTTTTTAAGTAAATCATCGGCAAATCCAAAATTAGACGTTAAAGAATTTTCAATTAAATATAAAAAGCATTCTCTACTAAATTGGCTGGTAAAAATCCTAAAGCAAAAATTTTTTTTTAGCCAAACACCCAATTCCGAATTTGATTTATATTCATTTAGTAGCTGATTATCTTTTTGAATATGTCTAAACCAAGCTTGATTTAAATGAAACCTACATGCCAGAATTCTGCAGCTCGGGAAAATTTCTTTAACAGCGTTATGTGTACTTTTTTCAAAATCGAAATGAAAAGTTGATTGAGCTAATGATAGTTGTAAATTTATACCGATCAATTTCAAACACAATTCTATAATTGTAAGCCACATATCTATATATGTTTGAGTTGATTTTGAAGTCAAAAAAACAATACACTACAGGTATATAAAAACCGTTTTGCAATATATGAATAGTATAAAGTTGTTCATAATGTTTGGGGGAATGTGAAAACGTCCCATCGGCGAAAATGTGAGAACTTCGACTTAATATTTCAAGATTAGTAGCACAAGTAAACAATACCGGACTTGAAACTGTTTCCATATGACAAAACAACTCATTAGTATTACTTATTATATTTTCACGTCTATCAAATATTTGAATTTTTGATTCTTCAACACTTTTTGGATTTTTAGGAATATTCTTATGACGGAAATCATAAATACTATTTCTCCATAACCTCACATCAGAATACACAAGTTCAATATCATTTTCTGCGTTTTGAAGTTCAGCTCGAATTAGTTTATTCGGCCTTGTTAATAAATCATTCTCGCATTTCCTTTTAATACGGGAATTGATAATTTGCCTACCAACGATATTTTCAGCAATTACATCGTGGTTATGATCGTTAAGCATACTAATAACTATTGTAACATCTTTATTAACAAGCAGACTTGCAGAACAATTTTTATTGGTACAACGGTATCCGATGCTACCACATTTTTTTAGTATATTGAATTCCCTGTATTTATGTCCATCGACTAAAATGCATGGCTTACCTTTTTCGGTTTGAAATTTCTTTTGAATTTTCAGATCCATTTCAATAATTGACACTATATATTTTACACTAGACTATACTGTAATAATACTATAAACGTTCACTTTATACGCGATATAAATTGCGAATGAAACAAAAATACCAATATCCAATGCCGATATTGTGATATCGCTTATTAAGAAAATATTATCTTTAAAGGTACTTTTCTACTAAAATTTATTGCTTTACGCCACGGACGTATGCACTATGTAAGCACTACGTCCGTGCTTTCACCGAGTCGACGATCAGATAAAATTATAAAAATAAAAATAAAAACCAATGCAGAAAATAGTTACTCTTGAAAATTGATATAACTATCGAAAAAACAAATAATATTGGGTATTGACATTAATATATAATTTATAATATAATACCAGGAGAATTAATTATTTATTTTTAATTTAATTGATTAATTATTTTATGTTATACATACATTATTAGTTATTACACATCGTATCTAGTATATACTATGATATATAGTATATATTATGATACTATAGTATATACTATATATACATATTATTTGGTGCGCAATGGTGTTGTGATTTTAACAGGTAAAAAGGGATCGAGGCGCAATCGTGTTACAATTTTTTTGCGCAATCGTGGTGTGTTTAGTCGGGTCAAAAAAAGAAAAATTGCGCAATCGTGTTGTAGCCATAATATCGGAGTTTGTCGATTGCGTCCCAGATGCAGGTAAACGATTTTTTGCCCACCTTTTCCGTGTTCCGATTGCGTCCTATTGTATAGTAGGTAAGCGTTAATGTGACAGATAAATAAAATTGACATATTAAATCTAATATTTTTGTCATACATGGTATGGAGGTATATTTAAACACGAATTGGTTTTTACTTGATGAGTTTACGAACATTTTATCATAAGGCTGGTACTCTTATCGACTTACGAATACGTAGCAATTTAGTACGTAAAGTGCTTTAGAATTGAAAGATACTTTAAAGTTTAGACTTAATAATGAATACCATTTTTAGTGAAAAAATAAAGAAATCCGTATAATTGATAAGTTTAAATATCGTTTTTTAAATTATTTATTCTTATATATTTGGATTTACTTTTATTGGTTTTTGTATAATTATTATTATTAAAATAATTATTAATAATGGCTATTCGTTTTACAAAATGTTATGTTTATATATCATACAACAGGACGCAATTGGAACATAAAAAAGTAAGAAAAAATAATTTACCTATCCGACTTGTGGACGAAATTAACATACTGAAAAGGTATAAAAGGTTGAAACGGGACGCAATCGAATGACGCCCCATGAAATACACCTACTTTATAATTTCGAAAACTACTTGATAAACGAAACTATATAATCATTGTATGAACACCGCAAAGAAAAAGATGAAAAAGAGAGATACAACAATTAAGCATTAAAATTATAAATATTAAATATAACAAATCTCTGATGACAATCAGCATGAAGCAATCTCATGTATTATATAAATGGACAAATAAAAAAAACATCGAATTCTAGTCACAACAGTTATAGAAGGTTTTGAAATATTATAAATTTTACCTATCTCAAAATTTTTCCTCTCAAAAATATTTATGTCATTTCTATTTACTTTTCCAAAATCCAAACACTAAAAATACGTAATACAACTAGTAATTTTTTAATTAAAGGACGGATATCGAATACTGATTTTGATACAACGACTGGTGGATTCATATTATATAACGATAAATTCATTGAAATTATAAAACGATTTTAAAATTAATATTTATACGATTACGAAAAAAAAAAATGAATATAAACTAACAGTTAAACAGCTTAAACTAACAGTATTTTTTTGCTCACACATGTTATATACTAAAACTGAAGAGGTTAAAAAAGGAAAAAATGCGAACGTATAGTTTAGTTTAGGGTGACCAGACGTCCCGTTTAAAACGGGATTGTCCCGTTTTTGGTTATCATGTCCCGTTGTCCCGACAAACTTCGAACGGGACGCTTTTTATCCCGTTTTTAGAAGATGATCCTGTTTTAATCCCGTTATTTCAATATTATTATGTTATGTTTGTGAAAAAAATATCGATTTAAGAAACAATTAATATAAAACAGTTTTACTCATATATATGTTTAAAATTAGAAACCAAATTTATAAATAACAGACACCATGTTCAGCTGTGCGACTATTTCGGTCGTCATCGTCTTATCGCACCGACCGACCAAACCACGCACACGCTACACAATTATTATTATTATTCCTTAAATATAAAAGTATGTGTACGCTGACAGTCGTCTGCTATTTTTGTTTTTCAATTATTACGAATACCCGTATTACGGTATCGACAACTGGACGACAAGCCTGTAGTCTTATGAATATTATAATTATATTGATTCGATTATTATTAATATTATTATTATTCTATTCTAATTCTATTCAGGGGCGAACTGGGAGATCGTCAGCCCAGGGGGAAATACAACTTAGCGGCCCTAAATATTTTACTATATTATTACTAAATCAGTAGTGATTTTGTAAATATAATGAATGTTTTATTACTATAATTTAAAATAAATGTTAATTTTACATGTAGAACTATTTAAAAAAATATAAATACCTTTATAAATACAATATCCTTTATTTATCTTATGAACATAATATTTTTTATTATTTTTCACAATTGAATGTGTTTAGATGTTTAACTTAACATTTTTTTCATTAATGGTGAGCTTTGTTTCACATGTTCTAAAATATCATCAAATGATACTTCCTCCAATAACTCTTTCTCAACACTCACCATCATAAACGATTCTAATTTTTCCTGGCTTAGTGATGAACGTAACCTATTTTTTATAATTTTTAACTTACTAAAATACCGTTCACAGTTAACCTGTGTAAAAGACAATGTTAATAAATATTCATAAGCTAAAAATAAATTGGTAAGCCACAGAATGCATGTTATATTTGTACAGCAACTTATAACAACAAACTAAACAACCAGAACAGTTTGTATTTTTACAACTTGCAACTTCTATAAAATTAAAAAAAAACTTATATTAATTTATTGATTCATATATTATGTCTTTAGAATACTCTGCTTACCAGGTTTATTGTTAGAATTTCTACCAACCATATTTTCGTCACTATACAGAACAATATTGTCAATGTATGTTTCGTCATCACTCACATCCTCAACATCAAGTTCGTTTGATTAATTTTCATTGAAATAAATATTTGTTGTTCTTTTACAAATATTTCCAACTAAACCTTTGAATATTTTGGAAAAAGCAATAAGTTCTTCAACTAATTTATTGTAATCAATACTTGCTAATTCTGCTAATTTTTGTAAGCCATGTTTAGGAATTGATTGTATGAAATCTTCTTGAAAACAACTAGGGTGTAAAAACTGTGCGTCAGCTATTAATTCTTTATTGTTGGAAAACCTTTCATTCAAGCTCATATTCAATTGATCAATTATATTTTGAAATGTTTGTACTCTATACTGGTCAAGGCAGGTTGAAAAGGTGAAATATTGGTTATTTTCATCAAAATATGTTTTTTTTCTCCTTATACGGTGTTCTGGAAATGTCTCTTCTATGACTATGTCATTTGAAATATTCAAGTTTGAAAGTTTTTCGTTCATATTTGTAGTAAACCGTTCAGCATTTTTTACAACATTATGAAATGAAATAGTTTTTATATCATTTTTAGTTCTATCAACCATTTTCCATGCTGATACAAAATCAAGATGTTTTGTCTGTAAGTAGTTAGATGTAGGTCTGATAAAATAAAATATATCTAAGAAAATATGTGCTGTTAATATAGTTTTAAATTCAATTAAATTTTTTAATAAGGAACTTGCCTCCGAGGATGTATTATTATCAAAAGAGTCATCCACTGTAATATGTTGTAATGCACTTATAATAGTTGGAAATAAACAATCGTTACCTTTGAAAACCCAATCTAAAGCTTTATGTCTAGCCCACCATCTAGTATTTGTTTCGGCTACTTTTTGCAATTTTCTTAGTTTATGTGGACCAATATTAGTGTTATTATAACTTTCACGAGTCCAAATATTCATCCATTTGTAAGAACTACCAAAAAAAGTAGCTAAACGATTTAAAAGATCAAACAGATTTTTAGAGTCAATATTTTTACAAACATCTATTACACATAAATTTAAAATGTGGCTATAACACCAAATGTATATGGAATTTTTATTCTGAGATTTAATGAAAGACTGTAATCCATTAAATTGGCCACTCATATTACTTGCGCCGTCAAATGATTCTCCTACTATATTTTTAAATTCTAGTCCATGTTCTAAAAAACAACAATTTAGTAACTGATATAAATCTTTACCAGTAGAACTTTTAACTTGAACAATTGCTAAGAGCCTTTCTTTTATTTCACCATTTGCACAATAGCGGACACATATTGAGGCTTGATCAATGACGCCAATGTCTTGCGTACTATCTACTTGTATACTAAATTTTTGTTGGCTAATTTCATTTTTTATTTTGTTTCTTAAACATAGCAAAATTCCTTGTATCACCTTGTCAACAGTAGTTTTAGAAAGAAATGTTACCAATGATCCTCGACCTTTTGAGTTTAATTTATTATCCTGTTCAAGTTTAACTTTCCTTAATTTACTCTTTTTTATAGATTGCTGTAAATGTTCATTCAATATTGAATCTCGTTGAGCTACAAAATTTATCATTTCAAATGATAAATGTTTCGTTAGATGTTGGTCCTCTGTAGGGTAAATTTTGACGTCCAATGAACTTGACTATATCAAAAACTTGTTTTAGTATATGGATATTATTTTCTACCTCTTTTTTTCTTGCAATTACATTACAAGATTTCAGTTGATTGAATATTCAATTGACATTTCATTTGATGCTCGAAAATAGTGCTCAACTGCATTACAGTGAATATGAGAGTTTTCATGACGTTCAATAGCCGAGTAAACATGTTTGAAATTGGTACAACCTTCAGAAGAAGAATAATTACTACTTGCTGCATTCAGTCCAAATGCAATACAAATAGTACAAAACATAGCATCTATGCCATTAGAATTTTTTAAAATTGATAACCACTTTCTGTGAATTTGTTTACCAAGAACAGATCTATAATATACTTTATTGAAATCAATAACAACATTTTTAATACTGTTGGTTGAATTGTATTTTTCTTTACAAAATCTATTTTATTGGAAATCGATGAGCTGATAGGTAATTTAAAGCTAGTAACATCTATTACACCAGAGTTCGCATCAGTAGGTAAGCCATTTACATAATCATCAGGAATATCAAAAACATTGTCATTACCATCATTGCAATCAAGTTCTCTCTAGTAAAATTTTTTCCTAATTATTATTACTGACATTTATAATAATTTTAATAATTTTAATATAATAAATATCTTATAATAAGAAATCAATAAAAAATAAGCTGATGCACAAGTGAGATACAGTAATGGTAACTCATATTATTGAATAAATTGTAATTTGTAACTAACATTTTTTTAATTCTACCACAACTGAAACTATTACAAATACTTGAACTAAGTGTCTTATATATCATTGATTCATTCATATGAAAATCACACACCAAAAATAATAAGTTAAGTTATTTTACTTTCTAAATTAAAGTAATCAACTATTAAAATACCTATTACCTAATTATTTTTAATTAAAATAATTTTATTTATAAATGAGAAATTAAAAATGAACTCAGTAAAATGTATTAAAAAAATGTAGGTATAAATAAATGTATTAATAAATAAATATATATATATTAATATTTTGTATGTTAAATGTATTTATTAAAAATTTTATAATTTTATAAATAAAAATTATATCATATAATAGTCTGATTTAAAGTCAAAATTAAACGTTATAATTGAAAAAAAGTATAAAAATTTATAAAATAGGTATACATTTATAAAGACAAACAGAGAAAATATACAAAACAATTGCATGAACATTGAACATCCATCTACTCTTTAATAATTATATTTATTATCAAAAGACAGTACAATTTACCTTTACCTTTACCGTACATCAAAGCTTTAAAATTTATTATTTATAAAATAAATCATAAAACGATAAATTGCTGTAGTTATGACTTGAAAATATAGTCCAAAATATTTCAAAACATATTCTTTTTAGTGAATAAAAATCGGAAGCACACAAAAGAAAGTAATGTGTTCAAAAATTTAATTTATTATATTTATTATGTCACTAATGTCAACATTTAAGTTTGAAACAAAGATTCTGGTTACAAACATATATAACTAACCTTTTCTATTACAGCAATGGAATTTGTAGCATTAGATTGGCTAATATTGCTAAAACAAATTTTTGTCTGCTTCGGATCTGAAGCTGCAGACTTTAATTCTGCCGCTTGTTTTAAACGTTTTTTTTCTGCGCCACTTTTTACTTTATTAGAGCTGTTCATATTAAATTTGTATATTTTGATATGAAAAACTATAACAAACTATACACTATACACAATACACTGAAATAGTCACCAATTACAATTTACAATATCGAAAACGTAAAAAATGTCTCCTGTTCAACCCGCGTACCGCACTGCCAAAGAATAGAATATTCAAACACATTTATCTAATGATAAAAATAACCCATATAAAAGACAACTAACACTATTATGTTAGTTTCATCGATAACAAAAATAATAAATGATTTTTAATTTGTAAACCAGTAGGCAATAACTCATAGGGAACGATATAATTAGATATTCAGTCTGTAGTCAGAAAGTGAAGACTTTTCAAATACATAGGGCTACGGCTATATTACATAAAATATAGTAATAGTGTAAACGAGTAAAGAATAGATCCGCAATTATCTGTTAAGAGGACGTTCCACCAAAATATAACGAAACGAACGCTCCAGAGATAGCGTTGTTTGACGTATCCACGCCGTCGCGGCAGACTGTAACCACGCCCATTGTCTACCCAACGCGGTCCACACGTCTTAGTCGCGGGAGAGGTACATTATTATTTCACCGACTCTCGTTTCGAACGTTTCGCTACAGTGCTATTGAGCGTTTCGTATTATACTATATTATTATACCTATTATAATTATGTCACCTACCCAATAATCGCTAATATAGTAATACCTGTGTACTTCTAACACGCGTCACGCTCGCTTACAAACTATATTTTAAAGTTACCGTCAACTTAAATATTTGTATCAACGCATAAAACAAAAAATATTATACAACATTAATTTCATAACGAGATACACATATATAGTTAATAAGTAACAAATAATTAAATCACACGTCGTGAGCGTTCTGTGAGTTCTGCAATTTACTCAAGAAAATTAGTAAAATATATCTATAATATCTATCAAACAGAATTCTAGATATGAATAGGAAGTCATTTTAAGTTATTAATATAGTTAAGAGGATGTCAGCGTGAAAGTAGAACGTATACAACGCTCAAGAGATGGCGTTGTTCGCCGTATCGCCGCAGTCGCGACAGCTTGAAACTACGCCCATTTCGTCTGCGACGTAGTCGCGTGTTTTATTCTCGGGAGAGACGGTATCATTAATGTTTAGACCATCGTGTCAAACGTTTCGCGCCGATGTAATGTTATGTAATGTAAATGTAATGCACCGTTTGTTTCCTCGCTCTTTCTGCCCCTACCACAACATACCAGCATTACTAGAACCAACCTTGTGTTGTTAGCTTTGGTATAAGAGTGAATTAACCTATTATCAACCTTAAAGTTAAGAATATTCTCTATATTTTTACGATATTCGATTTTTATACAAGTTTTGAGTATTTAAAATATTACAATATTTAAAAATGCTCATTTCTCGCGTTAAAATGAAAACATATATCGTTAATTAATAAAAAGACAATTTCCAGATTATTTATAATATATTACCGAATGCATTTTATAAAATAATCGCACGCGTCCACAAACTAATAATTAAAGCTGCTGTTTGCTAAATATAATAAATAAATAAATAAGTACCAATACATCAATAAGTGAAGCTTTTATATTATAAGATGTATACAAATTTATTTTATTTTTTTGTTTTGTTGCTTTTTTATATGATCGGGTTCTTTAATATCATTTATCAATATCCGCTTACAATATTGAGGATTTATAAGTTCTGGCAATAAACATTCCATATAGAATCTGAAACAACCGTTTGAATTCATATTTTAGAATATAAGTTATATATTTTTATGTAGTAGCCGCTAATACATACGTTTTTAAATAATCTAACATTTTTTCGGACCAAAAGTGTTCATCGTAAATGATTTTTTCAACTGAAATCCATTTTTCAGAATATATTATAAAATAACATAGGTTTCTTCTGGTTATATGCAACTGCCCTTGAATCTGATAATAATAATCACATGTTTTTTTTAGTTCAGTTATGTTTTCATCGTTTATATTTTTTATACTGCAATACTTAATCTAGAAAATGAAATATATCATTTTTATTATTTTTTATTCTTAAAAATGTGTGAAATAATTTTACGTATATATTATTATAATACTTTTCCTTCCTTTATCGCGTGAATTATGGTATCACAGTCTTTTGCTGAGTATGGGCATTTAATTTCAATCAATGAATCATAATCAACAAAACCATCTAAAATGTTAATTTAACTATAATATTATGACATGAATGAGGTAGGTTTAATGTGATATAACTTGAACTTTTTGTAGATATATTACCTGGGCTTGCTGCTAAATATGGTATTTCAGAATCCACACATAGACCAGCTGGAGAAACTTTTAACCCAAATTTAGTTTCAAATTCATTTCTAGCATATGGCTCCATACTTTTTCCATAATCCAACGCCTTTGCTTGTATGTTGTTACCATACAGTAAACCATAAACGGTATTTTTACAAGACGTATGTGGTCTCATTTTACATATTTTGCCGAAGTTTGATGCAGTTATTCGGTTTCGTCTTTCGACATGCCAAAGTTGAGAGTCAGCTTGATTTCTAGTTTCTTTTTCCAAATAACCTATGTTTATTATAAATGAATAATATTATAATAAGTTTATATAATATACACAAATGTATATTTAGAATCGCAGTTATAGTTAATTTTTTTTATGCAAATAGATATACTTACTTCGATCCATTTCAGAAAGGCTCTTAATGAACGCAATTTTTTTTTGTTTTATATCTTCTTCTGAAATATCTTCTATCAATGGTTCAGACAAACCATAATCCTCGTCAGGCCCATTAACTTTTAAGTGTATTTTATTTTTAGGAAATAAAATTCTTCGTCTACAGTTATTAATTCTTATTCTTTTAGCGTCTGATAAAAACCGTTTTCCAAATGTTCCTATTTATATATCAATATGTATATAGTACAATACATAAAAATGTAAACAAATAAATATCTAGAGCATAATATAAAGACGATATAGGTATACAACATTTAGTTTTAAAATTACCTGGACTTGCATTGGTTATAGATTTATGAATTGTGCGTAAATACGATTGTGAATTAAATGCAATCACAGCTGCCTCTACTCTCGTATTATATGTGTGTTTTTGAGACAAATTTGTTCTTTTGCCACCAATGTATTTGTTAATCATGCTATTAAATTGCTCACATATATTATTGTCAACATTTTTTAAGAGACTCTGAGCATTGTTGAATAAACGCCGATTAGCCATATTAATTTCCCTCATTAAACCACAGTTTTCAGCGATGGAAACTAAATTTTGATCACCAGTTTTAGATTCTTTACAAAAATATTTGTCACACTTGTTATGTTCTCCTAATATGTGATACGGACTGTTCATTATATCATTTGCCAAATCTTAAAGTGTACGAAAAATCAAATATAATATTATAGATAAGATGTATATAATTTTACTGATGTATAGTAAATAAAAATATTAATAAAAAAAAACCTGAAGCTTGTTGCGTTGTAGGCTTATTCTCCTTTTTTCTATACTTAATAGCTGTTACAATACCAGTCCTAAACCTCATGATATTTGATAAAATAAATCTACGTACATTTATAGGATATATACATTTTTTTGCAGCAGCAGTAAGTTTTTGGCAATAATTTCTTAATAAATGGTTTCTACATTCGATTTTCTGTATTAAAAAATTAGGACCATACGGTAAAACTTCGTTGAGACGTTTAGTGACACTACTGTCTCCATCGCCTAAATAATATAATAGGTATAATAGTATAATACTATAATTTAGTAAAATTTGTTTGTAATAATAAACTAGGAATTCCGAATTATACATAGTAATAAAATAAAAATAAACATATAGGTACCGATTAATTTGTTGTACTTCAAATTGTGCATTTCAATACTTTTTTGAAATCCTTCTACTACACCATCAGCTTCAATACTAGTAGCCGATTTATTCCAGTTTTTAAAACAGCTATGTTTAGGCTTTTCAATTTGTTTTAAAGCTGCGCGATGACATACGACACAATATCGATTTCTAATCCCGACGAATAGTACTTTTTTTGTCCTATATCCTATAATAGTTGCCTATAGAAAAATTATTTATCAACTTTCAGCGCATTTAAAATTTAAAGAGAGCTTAAAAATTAAAATATCATACCACTCCAGATAGTGCGTCGTATTTCGACTTGTAGCTCCTTTTACCCCATTGGCCATCTGCTACCACAGTACATAGAGCATTTCCATCTTCATCGACGTCTCCATCTTCAATTGCTAACCTCCTCTCTTCCTCGCCAGCTTTTAACATTTCTGTCCGAGCACTGTCGTGGATACTAGAATGCATCGATTTGTGAACTCTTGAATACGTCGTATTAGCCATAGAAGGCATTTCTAATGCAGCTGAAAATTCTGTCAATTGTCTTTGTCCAATGCCTAAGTTATATAATTTGAAAACAAAAAATATGTTGTACCTTTTTCTAAAAAGTTTAACATTTTAATTAAAAATTATAAAAAAAATTACCGATTGCAACAGTGCCATTTAAAACCGCTTTATTTATAGTCAAATAGTCAGCTTTTATATTTTCTGACGAAATACGCATTTTAATACAACACATCTTACACTTGAATTCAAATGTAGAAAAATAGCCGTTCAATTTTTCTGAAACATATTCCATATCACTGAATGTACAATCGAAACCACTTTCATGTCGAAACGTTCTAATTTGTTCAAATATGTGAAAAATGTCTACTATCCTTCGACCAACTAAGGGTACTTTTTTACATTCAGTAGTCCTACGAATCAAAAAAATAATTATAAAATAATTATAATAATAGAACTAGTAATTTCTACATATTATAGGTGCTTAGTTATTAATTAAAATTATTATTATTATTATCATTTTCTTTTATATTATAATTCTAATAATGCATTTATTCTACAAAGTTGTGAGTATTTGTGATATTTCTAAACCAAGTAGAAAAACAACATATTATATATAAAAGAAATAAAACAATTTTCTTAAATTTTCGTATAAAGTTAAAGACTCGTAAAAAATACTTGTGGAATTACGCTCGACTTTGTTTTATAATATTATCATTAGCAAAACGTAGGTAGAACATTGTATTGAATTTTAAAACTTGAATTATTGTATGTATGAATTTTTAACTATAAATTAACTTGCGAATTATCGCGACTATCAGTTATTACTTATTACTTACATTTTAGTACGTTCATCATCATGACTAGTTTGAAGATTAAAAGCTTCTACTTCACTACAAGAGAAATTAATTAAATCGTTTCTATGCTCTGGTAATTTAAAAATGATTGGAGTAGAAAATGCAGCTGGAGGTGTTAAATCATGTATATCATCTGCAGATATTTGATGTTCATTTAATATTTCTGTCGTAATAGAAGTATCAGTTTTTGCACTGTAAAAAATTATTATTTATTAAAGTTAGTTACTACTATTAACTAACTTTGATCATAGACAGATTAAAGATTTCCTTACGAAAAATATTAAATAGTGAGAAGATTAGTGTTCTTACTTACTTAATATTTGAATTTTTTCTAAAAATGTTGACTGTTACTATGTTATAAATTAAAATTCAGAAATACATTTCATTTTCTAAATTTTTAATGCAGAAATAATTATTATAATTGGTACTTACCGAACATTTAGGGGGTTGTTACGATTTAAACTAATCCCTTTTTTAGTTTCTTTCATACGTTTTGACCTTGACTTTGGACCTGATCGAGCTCGTCTAGCTGAAACTGCTCGTACCTTTTTTGGTGCCATTATTTGCAAAACAATTATAAAATACAAACAAAACCAAGGAACACAAACGACAAACCACAATGCTCATTCGCATAAATTAAATGTTTTGTATAATAAATGCTTTTCCGTTATAACAAATTATAATATACCAACTATACGTAGTCCCTCAAAATAATATTCAAAACATTATTTATACTGTCCAAGTATATTTAAATTGTTTTTATTAGTACTTGCTAGTCGCTACAGAGTACAGACGTAGTATATTGTAATCGTACGTAAAAATAAAAGACGTATCATAATAATATTGGCCATTGGGTATAATTTGTATAAATGTATAATAATTATTAATAACTGGTCTGACAATACGTAGAAATCGGGATCGGAAACAGCGATATGCCGGTTAATAGCTATAATTACTCAGTGCACAGAACGTATGATATGAAGTGGGGATTTGTCGAAGATAGTTACATTGCGCGTCGCATACCACGCATAGCGCTCTACTAGGAAATAATTGTTTTTCAATTTTTAAATATAATGAAAACTGTTTTGTGCGAACCAACTGTATGAGAACAGTTTTCATCATAAAATTATAAAAACTTTACAGAGCCTAAAGGAAAACATTATCTGTGCAATAGCGTTCTTATTTTATTTCTAGCATAATTCAATATTTTTTAATAAGCAAATCAAAAATTAAGAAAAGACAAGTATTAATTAATTGATAAATCCATTTGCATTTTTGCTATCAAAAAAATTAAAACGCTACGACACAGGTAATATTCTCCTTTATATGTTGTAAAGATTTGGTACTTCTAGCATAAAATCTGATTGCGTAGACTTGGTTCCCGCAGAATGAGTTTTGCGGCCGATTCACGGGTGCGCTGACATCCTCTTAAAAAATAATTGAATTCATAATATATGTGGCCATGTACCTACATACATGTATATATACAATATACATAATATTAAATTGTATACATAATATGTATCGTAATTATATAAATATTTTTTAAGGAATACGTCATATTTATAATTTTTTTTTCAATAATTTTGTTTGTTTTTTTCCCTTAACTTTTTCCGTAGCTTTTACCATGTTGTCTCTGATATGTGGAGGATCGACGATATCACTTTTTAGTAATCGTTTGCTAAATTGTGGATCAACGATTTCCAAAAGCAAACATTCTTCATAAAATCTAAAACAATAATTATTTTATACCATAGTAAAATTACTTATAGTATGTTTATGCATTGATTTTTAACTACTTCTCAATGGTTTAGAATAGCCAAAGGTTATCGGGAGTAGACATATTATTATATGAGATAAATGTGTTCAATCGATATTTGGTAGGAATAAATGTGTTATCTATTGTTTATGTAGCCATGAAGACCACGTATATTTTTATGCGTTAGTGGACTGTATATTTAAAACACTTGATTTTCAATGTGTATTATTACGATTTATTTTGAACATTTTAATTAGTTAATTTATATATATACATTTTATTCGTGAAAGACATTATATTCTGCCAAACGATAGCAGACGACTGTGACACACAAGAAAGAATTAATACCGCGATCATGTGAGTAACGATATCTTATCTTATAAACTATAACTGGTCCGACGGGGCCGACGCGGTGCGGACGCAACAGTTTATTTACTTATTACTTACAATGTTAAATATGGTTCCATTTTTGTTTTCCAAAAGTTTCATTATATCTTATTATTTCAATTTTGTCCATTTTGGGTGAACATAAAAGTAGCACGAGTTTCGTCCTGTAATATGCATTTGGCCTTATTTGGTAATAGTAATATGACGTACCGTGTTATTTTACACATATATATTATACGGAGAGGGTGATGTATACCGATGGAATAACATATTCAAACAGTGTAGTATCGAACGGTATGGCGATCACCCGCACATCGATATTTAATAACAAGACATGATCACACGTCCTGACTTTCAGAAATGATGAGTAAACGAAGTGTTAATTACTTTATCGATGCGACAATCAAGACTTGATCACACGTCTTGTAATTTTAGAACCGATGAAATCGGCGGAAAGGCACCCAACTGAAATAAAAGATTTAATTTAGAGAGCCCTTAGGTCATCGGTAATCACTACCCTAAGTCACACATCTTGACGTCATAACCATATATAAGTTGAGCCAGGTAAGAGCTCAGCAGATTGTTAGGATATTCGAGACGCTCAGAGGCAGGTCGTAAAACACCACCACGGTCTCGTTCATCAGTTATTTCGAGGCAGCGTAACACCACTCACACCATCTTGTGCTTATAAAATTGTATTCTGTTAATATTAATTAGATAAATAAAGACGAACCTTTAACTTGCAAACATTGTATTTATTCTACGCTTGATATGTATCGACGCGACATCAACGGGACGCACAATAACTATCTGTTTTCAAAACAATATCATTGCTTTAACCACCAGGCACCTAAATTAAATTCCAATGTTCTATTGTAAGTTTTATAAATTAACAAAATTAAAATAAATCATGTTCCAACAATCCTGATATTAACTTTTATAAATATGATAAAGAATTGTCTTAGCTAGTTACCTTTTTCACAGAACAGCTGTTCAGCTGTCTACTTTACAGAAATGGACATTTTATTTCACTGAAACTTAGCAATACGTAACTGAACGAAGTACACCGTA
>NW_020271229.1:0-18291 GCF_002803265.2 Melanaphis sacchari | reverse complement strand
GTCATTGACATGTTTTCGAAAACCAACAGAAAATTAGATTTTGCTCTATAATTTTTATTTTTATTTCATATTTCATATTTTTTAATTGTTCTTAAATAAAGCATTTCTTTTCAATGTATCTACCTACGTTTTTTATATTTGTAGTTAAAAGTTTATTTCTTTACAGTGTTAAGAAATATTTATTTGGCAAATATGGTACCTAATAATTATAATATAATAGAATTATTAAATTGTATGTATTATTAATGTCCAAATAAAAAATGCCCCCCCCCTAATAATTGATCTGGATCCGCGCCTGTAAGCAGAGCACGACGTGTTGTCGAAAATGCCTTTGGTATTTTGACACAAAAGTGGCGAGTCTTTTTTAAACCTATTGAATTATAAGTAGATACTGTAGAACGTGTTGTCAAAGTATCTCGTTGCTTACACAATTATCTCCGAAGTACCTCTATAATTGAAAACGAACCAGAAGAAGAAGACGCTATTTCACCTACTAATGTGTTTTCTAATCGCTGTAACACGATTGCGCCCTCCCTACCTTTTTACATGTAAAAAACGCAACACGATTGCGCCCAACAAATAAGCACGATTACGCCTGTTTTACCATTTTACCCACAAAAAATGTAACACGATTACGCTCCGTGAAATATAGGTGTATACACTATTTAAAAATACAGTTAAAATTATAAACTCAAAGTTGAAGTTAAAAGTTTGAGTTAATCAAATTTGACTGTATTAATACATATCATAAATTTTACAATTATCTTTTCTAATTTTAAAAGGTTAAAAATTGTTTATGACCTTGAAAACATTAAAAAAAAAATGCATGTAAATATGCCCAATAAATATCAAAATTTACCATTGAACAAATTAAATATGTAATATAATATACAAATATACAAAAATATGAGATTTTAAAATTTTAATAAATCATTTAAACAAATTTTCATAGTTGAGCAGTATTGGAACATTCAACTAAAACAATTATAGCAAAGACAAGTAAGTAATAATGATAAGTTAATAATATAAATCAGGGTTAATATGCGCGTATAAAACGTTTTATACGTTACCTACTTTAATTTTTCATCTATATACAGTGTTGTGCATTATCTAGATAATTTTATCTAGATAATTTATCTAGATAAAATTATTTATCTTTTTATCTTATCTAGATAAAAATAGTTTTAATTATCTTTTATCTTATCTATTTAAATAAAATGGTTATCTGAGATAAATTATCTAGATAATTTTTTTTGTGAGAAGGTAATTTTTTAAGTTTGTTTTTACTTTTTTATTTGATTTAGGATACGATAACCTATGATCTAGCCTACGCTCTAGTTCTATTTGTAAATATCTACACGTTCTATGTACCGCGCGTTACCCGTATTGGAACCACTCCTACAACTATGTCGTTCAAATTTATATTAATTTATCAGTAAATAATCATAATAATAATATTGTGGCAACAGAAACTGTGACCCGTGTGGTTTTTCTAGGAAATGGGTTATATACTTATATTATATTGTCATTATCCACGAAAATCAAGACGGTACCAATAATACATATCTTTACGACATACATTGGCTTGTCAAACATATTTTATTTTTATAATTTAATTATAAGAAAAATTGATTAGGTCCATGTACTTGAAAATTGTTTATCGTTGTCGACGATCGATGACGTTACGAAGTATCTATAGCTATAAGTATTTAGCTAGGCATATAAGTTATAATGATATTATTTTGTTTTCGTTATTTAATTATTAACGAGAATTTTAATACTCTTATTAGTTGTTGTGATGAATTATTACAGAAATAATAAGAGCCGGGCTACACAAACGAGCCGCAGCGGTTCAACCACGACATGACGCGGTCGGCTTTTCAACCACGGCTCGTGGCTCAACCGCTATGTGTGGCCCTTAAAGTGAAAAAAATTATATAAAAATAAAGTAAATAAAATTAATTATCGGGCCCCAAAAATTCTGCGGGTTGGCACTGCGATAGATCGTATATATCGATATATCGTCATTCGTCAATTAACTAACCAGAATGTTCCATTAATAACAATATATAATTATAAACTTAGATTATCATGATTAAAGTAATAAATAATAATACCAATCACTACAGACTACTGAGAATAGCAAACAGACGACAGTTATTACTAATTAGTGAACATGTTTTTATATATTTAGCTATATTAATAAAATATAAATGTAGGTACAGTGTACATTAAAAGTTATAAATAGTCTGCCAGCATGATAATAACTAAAATCTTAGTATCCTACATTAAAACTTCATACGACATTTTATCATTGTAAATCCGTTGGCCGTGGCTGTTAGTTGTATGTTATTTTTATTGGTAAAAATGGATAAATTCATTTCTTCCTGCCCTCGCGGTAAAAGAACGCATGAAGATGACTTCGATGCAGATGACCCTATCCTTGGACATCCAGGACCGTCTCAACTTGAAACGCCTAGATCTACTACTAACAAAACAACTATTATTGACGGAACACAGAATTACTTATTAGATGGGAAGTATTATAAAATCGTTTCAGTCAATGAGTCGAAAATGGTTGTATCGTGTCAACAATGTTCAAAACAAATAATTGCCCATTCAAATTCGACTGGAAATTTATTAAGTCACTATAAGGTAATTTTTAATAATTAATTTATCTCAGTTTGCTTATTTTTATTATTTTATTAATGATAAAACTTTTGAGAAACTTATCACTTCTTCATAGTTACTTAGTTAGTTATTATTATTTTTTTTTTAAATATTGGTTTTTTAAAATGCTGTAAAATACCATATTTTTTAATTCTATTATTGACTAGGTATCTATTATTATTATACTAATGAGTAATAATACTATTATACCTAATATTTACTAACTTAACCTTTTAGCGTGTGCACTTTGGAATGATGAACAAATTAAAATTGTATAAGACAGAAAGATCCAGTAGTTCAAACAGCATGTCAACATCCAAACAAACCAAAATATGTCATTCTACAGATAATTCTGGTTTCAGTAAAAAATGCTCTAGACAAAAGGTATGCAATTATCATATATATATTTACTATTTGTGATACTTAGTTAATTCAATAAACCATTCAATTATTTTATAATCTATAAAGCTGTGTTTTACTTGATAAATGACAGGAATGAATTAGTAAAGTAAAAATACAATTTAATTTAAAATATTGAAAAATATATTTATTATATTATTTGTGTATAGTTTAATATTCTATTGACATACATTATTTATATTATAGGTAACTGATTTAGTATTCAACTACATAGTAGAAGAGATGAAACCTATTTCAACTTGTGAAAAACCCTCATTTAAAAAATTAATTACTGGCTTGACTAATGATAATTTTGTGCCGGATAGAAGAATTATTAATAAAGAGTTAGTAAATAAGTATAATTGTTATGTAGATGACTTAATTGAGAAAGTCTCTAAACAAAAGTATATTTGTTTGACAACGGATATTTGGAGTTCATTGAACAAAAGTTATTTGGGAATGACTATGCACTATATAGATGAAAATACATATCAGCGTTTTTCATATGCTATAGCTTGTCGAAGAATAAAAGGTAGCCATAATTACATGAATATTGCCAAATGCATATCTGAAATTTTGACAAGTTATAGAATTGATGTTACAAAAATATCTCACACAGTCACCGATAATGCAACTAATTTTGTCAAAGCATTTCGCATTTATGCTCAACAATTTACTGCTGAATCAACGACAAATAGTTACTTAACTTTAAATGACCAAAGTATTAATAGGCTGATAGATGATATTGATCAAAATGCTGAAAGCAATTCTGAACTAGATTCAGAATTTATGGAAAATGAACCTGATGATACAGAAGTGGTAAATTTATCTGATATTTTATTAAATTATGAAGACAGTGGAAATATTGATAATGAAGATGTTGACATAGTTTTATCAAACCATATGACATGTTCTGCACATACTTTAAATTTAGTAGCTACAACTGATACTTCCAAGATAACAGATTTAATATACAAAAAAATATCAAGATCTGCCTTTGGTAAGCTTTCATCCTTTTGGAATTTGCTAAGCAGAAGTACAGTGGCTTCAGATCTAACTTACAAAATATGTCAGTGTAAATTTCCAATACCCGTAGTTACACGATGGAACTCATTCTTTGATTCCATCAAAAAAATTATTCATTGCCGTCTAAAAGTGATCGAGTGCTTTGAACAATTAAAGCTTTCCAAATTAAAAGTGGCTGAATGGAATTTTTTGGTCGAATACATCAAAGTTATGGAACCTCTAACAATAGCATTAGACAAACTACAAGGGGAAAAATCATGTTATCTTGGATATGTAGCTCCAACTGTTATTACAATAAGACATATTATATTAATGGAACAAAATCATTTGGTGTATTGTGCATCATTATCAAAGGCTATTATAAAAGGTCTAGAAAAACGGTATTCGTTTATTTTTGATTTAAAAGAACCAAAAAGTAAGCCTTACATATTAACGGCAGTAAGTCACCCCAAGTTTAAAATGGATTGGATGCCACAGCAATTTTCAGAAATATGCAAACAGTTATTTATCTCTGAATGTAATCAAATTGTTTCTGAGATAAATAGTGAAACTGGGAACTATGCAGTATCAGAAAATGATAGTGAGGATGATTTTTATAGTTCGTTATTGTCAAGTTCTCAATCATCTGGAAGTTTTGACAGTTCTAGTCAAAGAAGTGACAACATGGCAAGTCTACAGGGTCTATCTTTTTTAAATTCAAAAAAAAAAGATGGACGGAAAGACTTGACAACCTTGGACAACTATCTAATTGTGAAACAAATATTCCTTAAGTACAACACAACGCTTCCTTCTTCTGCACCAGTTGAACGTCTCTTTAGTAGTGGTAGTCAGATCTTGGCTCCTAGGAGGAACCGTTTAGGTGACAAAACATTTGAAATGTTAGTATGTGTTAAACCAAACAAAATAAATGATTAGTTTTTATTTAAATTGAATTAATTAAGTATTATATTATTGTATATAAGAAGGTTATTATATATTAATGAATGTTTGCTATTCATTTAATTCATTAAATAAAAATAATAGAATGTTGTTGACAATAATTTGTGTAGATTTTTGCCATGTTAAATATAGATGTATGTATGTATAATCAGTGCTTGAATTGGGAAAAAAACAGAAAGAGTGTAACTAAAATATGCGTACCTCAAAATGTAAATAAATTGTTGATTAGGATATAATTAGAGGAGGTACGCTAAAATATTTTTTAAAAAGAAGAGGTCCCCTCGATTTAAGCACTGTGTATAATTAATAATTATAAAGTAATAAACGAATAACTATATTATTTTCAATGTTAACTATTTAAATTATAATTTTAATTCAATAATGGTTTAGTTATCATTTCAAATTTTTATAATAGGTATTATAAACCTGATTAAAAATGCAATATCTTAAAAAATAATATACCTAATGTTTTTGTTAAAAAATTATAGTTGGATACTAAGCAAAAAATAGTAAATTTTACTTACAATGTGCTCCAAATTATTAAAATAAATAAAGATTATTTTATTCATAATAAAATTGCAATTTTACAAATGCAAGCTATAATTTGTGTAAAATATTTTAAAAAAATTATCTGTTTTTTTATCTAGATAAATGTAGTTATCTATTATCTATTATCTAGATAAATATTTTGATTTTTATCTATTATCTTATCTAGATAAATTTTCAATGAATTATATGTTATCTTATCTAGATAATTTTTTGGTTATCTATGTACAACACTGATTAGAATGTATATTTTACTAGCTAAAATAAAATATGTATAAAATAACACTTACTTATTTCACATAGATTTGCAGTATCAATGTTAGTATTAGCTAAAGTGTTGACTGGTGGTTTAAAAAATGATGTTTTTGTAACATTAGTATAATTAAAATTAGACATTTTTATTTTTTTACCACATGACACTAAATGTCGAGTCCAATTGGTTTTATTTAATTCACCACGAATTTTTCCACAAGCACATGAGTAAGAATTCATTTTTAAAATTCAACCAACGCTTAACGATAAACAACATTCACAAACATTCAAAGTCATAGACTAATCAGATACGATTACCATTAAAGATTAAAGTACTAAATTTAATAGCTCATAGTTCTTAGCCCCTATCATAATATAATATTATCGTAATTTATTATATAAATAGTTGTACGTCTATATATTATTTATACTTCTTACTAAAATAATTGAGTATAAATAGATATTTTCGAATGTAGTAATATCGAAAATTATTTCTAAAGATAATAAAACTGGTTACACACCACACGGTGGCACGGAGCGCAAGTCCATGTTATTAGTATTGACTTAATAATTGTCCAAAATCCAAAATAAAACACACATATTCTGATATTAATATTTCATAATAATTCTAATTATTTGACTGTGAGAATGTCAGTTATACAAATTATAGAGGATAATATTTTTGAAGGCGGTTATATAATATATCAGTTTTGTATTTTATTATTATTAGACTTTGTATTAGATTTTCGAAATAAAAACAAAAATGTAAATATAAACAATTTTTAAATTGTTTTGTTACAATATTCAGACAAATCAAATCTCTATGTTATACCATTCCCTCAAAAATATTCTTTATAATCCTTACGATGAATAATTTTAATCTTAGATTACTCAAAAATATAAAAGAAATTATTTTACGTTAATGCGTTTTGTCATGTTGTAGTTACGTGTACCAGAGAGAGAAAACAATTCTCTTTAATTTCATGTCCAAGGGGCAACGAGTCTAGACGGTGGACGCAATGATATGATCAAACGATTGTAACCTTATTCATTACCCACCATAATTTTTATGACTTTCTGTGATTTATATAAAATATATCTCAGTGTGGCTGTACTGACTAGTTATTACTCTTGAGTCTTAAATATATTAAATGATATACCTAACCAAGTAGGTATAAACTTTAAGTTTAAAATTTGCGGGAACCACCACCCACCCAAAGTATGTGTTGCAATCGCAACACTTAGACATAGGGCTCGGCGCCACTGGTAGGCTTAGGAGCATCCGGTTCCGGTATTGACGAATTATTAATATTTATTGGACTTGGATCATCCAATGCACAGTCTTCGTTATCCCTAGTTGGTGTATTCTTGTTATTTTTTTTCTTAATATTAAATATACTAAACATTTTGTTTAAAAAAAACACAAGAGAAACGAGAAAAATGAAATAAAGAAAGTAAAATAAATTTTAAATGTTTGAAATATGCTTTAAGCAGTAGCGCAGGAACTATTTTTCAAGAGAGGGGGCAAAATATAAAAATCATATCCACTTTAACCCAGATAACAATTTCTTAACTTAAATATTCTTAGAACTTTATAACACCAATTATTCTGAACTTGAGAACTTAAGTTTCTACTAATATATATATGTTTATCAGTCATAATATTTAGAATATTTTAAAATAATATTAACATATAATATTTTCAAAATGTTTCAATATGAATCTATTCATTGGGAAACATATTAAATTGAGAACGTAGAAACATTATTTAAAGCTATATCTTCAATATGTATATCAATTAAATTTAAGTTAAAAATAAAACTTGTAAAATATTTTAAAATGTCATATAATAAAGTAAAATAATATTATTTAAATATATTTTTAAGTTTCTTACTTTTAAAACTAAAATATAAACTATATATTATTAGTAATATAATTAATTATTCTTAGTAAATAATATTAATGAGTTATGCTTATATACACAGTAATAAAATTACTGAATTTTTATAAATACGTAGGTATACATAGAAAACACGAAGTAAAGAATTAGAATCTTAAAAGTAGTAAAATGTATATTTAAAAATAAATTAGTTGTAAAATAATACATAAAAATGTTTAAATATACGATTATTACATAGAATTAAATCTTATTCTGATTTCAGTGATGTTTAGATTGATAACAAATAAAATGTTCTACGATTTAAAATTTAAACTTAACAAATATTTTGTTATTATTTAGCAGTTTAAACTATAAAATGACCTAAGCGCAATACAACGTCCTATATACTTACTTCGAACGCAGTTTTTACGATTAATGAATACAATATTATATTTTAATATATCATTATCGCGAATATAATATTATTGACAATGTTGTTTGTTTGGTCGTAAAACTTGATAATCTAACCTATATGGCTATAGACTATATAATTTAGATTTCATGATTATAGGTAATAGCTATAGGTAGGTTTATTTTCTACATGTACTTTTAAAACACGAGATATTGTCCAAATATCGATATAATATTGACTTATTCATTTGTTCATTTATATATAATAAAATTGTAAATACCTATGAAGGAAAATAGAATTATTGAGATAATGTAAAAATATAAAAATATATGTTATGTTATTATGGTTCATTGTAATAAAACATGTTGAACGAATTTATCACTGTGGTAATTTGATAATTTTAGATAAACCTTTGATCGTGAGATCAGGGAAACATCTACTAATTGGCAATTTTAATATGTACCTACGGCTGTACTCTAAATTTAATTTACCCAAACGGAACGGATGCTTTTATTGTCCATATTGCTATTATATATTAACATAAAATGTTATATAGAGTACTGTATAATTTACTGATGTACTAACTGTACAAGGTGCCTATATATAGTATATACTATATAGGTTATTAGGTGCCTTATATTATTTTAATTTTCATAATTTATTTAAATGTATACCATTTATTTATTATATTGCATAATTTAAAAATTAGATTTTCCTCTCCTATAAATTAAAATTTACATAATATTTTAATTTTACTCTATACTTAAGATTTTAGATTATTAAAATTCTATGATGCCCGTGTGACTAAGTGTAGAAAATTCTGTATTTAATGTCCAGTTTTTTGTAACAAATATCATTTATATGGTACGTCTTAACTACGACACCAATACCCATTCCACTTTTCACGAAATTCAACGAAAACGTAAAAAACACGAAACATGCATAGTATGGAGCGACCTTTACTATTACCTAAAGTAATTAAGAGGTACCAAGAAAATATAAACAGCTCATCCCATAGTCCGTATATAACAAGTAAGTACAGAGCTTTTATATAAGTTATAATCGTTACGACGCAGCCTAGACAATATTATCAATATTTGTTCACGCGAATAAAGCGCAAACGAGTATTATTTATCATAATAGGTTTTGAAAATTCTTCCAGTTTCCAAGGAACCATTATTTAATTTTTTTTTTTCCAAATATCAGCTGTTAACATTATTCTGGTGAATTATTTTGAACACTACGACTTTATTACTCTTTGTCTCTACCATTTTGGCGATCACCGCGTACCGTGCACTGTGCAGTTTATCATCATCACTAGCTAGCAGTGTTTATTAAAATTTTCTCTTTGTTTTTTAAAAATTGCAAAGTTTAAACAGAAGATACTACGCGACAGACGTAAGTAAAGCATAATTCAATAATTTTAATTTATTATTTTTTTTTACCTATTACCATAATTATTATTTATACAACAAATATTCAGTGCCTGATCAATAAAGGTTTGTAAAAACTTTGAATTTCATGGCTAACGAATAATGTGACAAATTAGAATTTCAGCAACTATTATAAAGAGGATGTCAGCGCCCTGCGTTCTTTTTGTTTTCTCTTTCTCTGGCCTACGCGCAACAATGCAACATAGGCAAAATTTAAATGTTTTGCATTAATGTATATCTATGCAGAATAATTTTATTTTTTATGTTTTTGAGGAATTTTAGCATAAAATTATTTATCTATAATATATCATTTAAATTTATAAAAGAAAATTTTCATTTTGAAAGTCGATTGTAAAGTAATAATAAATAATAATAAAATATAAAATCGATATGGCAGACCAATCAAAAATTGTACCCTCTATAATTTTTGTAATAATTACAACAATAATTATTGTCGATTTTACTCTAATTTTCTAAACTCATAAAAAAACAATTTTAGGTGAAAACATAGTTTATAATTTGCGCTGACATCCTCTGAAAAAAAACAATAATAATTTTCTAACAGGATACTATTTTAATTCTATAATTTTATAGTTAGAAATCTAAATAATATTATTTTTATGACTATGACTGTGACTAATTAGTTAAAATTTTGCTTTTATTGTTTTTTTTTTTTGTAAATGACCTATATGATAATAAACTTCTTAACATAATATAATCTTACAAATTAGTTAGGTACTAAGCTATCACTATATGCTTTTTATAAGTCTTAAAATCTTGAATTGTACATTTTTATAAAACAAGCATTTATTATGCTGCTTATATATATATATATATTATATATATATGATATAAATAAAACCCATATATATAAATATCATTTCTTTTATTATTAAAAACAAGAAAATGAATGTTAAAATGTTTAGGTACTTTTATACTAGATATAAAATTATTTGATACCTACTAAATAAACAATGTTTTATTAAAACTAATTTATATGTATGTATAATATGTAGGTTAATATTATAATAAATGTTTAGATTAATTAGATATATTTTAATAGTTAAATTTTTTAACTAAATTATATGTACTAAACTTATTACATGAATACCTAAGTATTATGTAAATACCGTAAAATAATTTAAGTAGGTACCAAGTAGACAAAAAAATTACTGATTAATATATAACTAAAATAATTGTATTTATTAAATTTTAATATTGTTACTAAAAAATGATATTAAGAAGTTTAGTCAGGTACCTACCTATAATAGTAGTTTTGTTTTGAATAGATAAAAGCATAATATACATATAATTTGAACAATATGTCTAAACGAGATAAGTCAGTAATAAGGAGGAGTGTTAAACGAGAAATGACCATAATTAAAAATTTATATTTTAAAAAGACTAATAGTGCAAGAAGCAGTACCATAATTAATACAAATAATGAAGATCAAGTAATTTTTTATAAATACAATTATTACTCAGACAATTAAATCAAATTGTATGTCATCACCTAATACAGGCTATATATTACAGATAATTCATAACGAAGAAAATGAACTACCTAATTCTGTATCATCAAATTTGTCCTCTCATTATTCAAATAACAAACACATTATGTTTCCTAACTCCACATCTCCAAATTCATCGTGCTTAAATTTAAATAAAGAAGTAAATAATGAGCTTCAAAATCCTCTATCACCTTTTTATTCACATAATGAAATTTCAAGTGTAGAAATGTTAATGCCTATTGAAAATAATTCTTTTGAAACTGAACTTGGTTGTTGGGCTACTGAATGTAACGTCCCACAAATAACTGTTAACAAATTATTAAAACTTATGAAACGCCATGAAGTAATAAAAACAGAAAAATTACCACAAGATTGTCGAACTCTTTTAGCAGGGCCCAAGTTAACCATAGGAAACATCAAAAGTGTTACTCCTGGTCGCTATTATCATTTTGGGTTGAAAAATGGTATCAAAACATTTTTATCGACTAAATCGACTGAAATAAATCTTGCCATAGGCGTTGATGGGTTGCCTTTAACTAAAAGTAGTAACAGCCAATTCTGGCCGATATTGGCTTATATTATAGGTACAGAAAAATATGTTTTTCCAGTTGGAATTTACCACGGGTATACAAAACCAAAATGTACTGATGAATTTTTTATCTGACTTCATATTAGAATCAAAACAATTAATAACTGAAGGTATTGTTTTGAATGGAAGTAGAATACAGGTTGGAATTAAATTATTCATTTGTGACGCACCTGCAAAGTCATTTATTTTAAATACTAAAGGCCACTCAGGATTTTATTCATGTAGTAGATGTACTCAAGAAGGTGAATATTATGAAAAACGAGTTTGTTTTCCATACTCTAAAAATATGTCAGCTAAAAAAACACATAATGATTATGTAAATATGAAATATGAAGATTCACATATTGGGACAATTTCAAAACTGGTAGAGTTACCAGGTTTAGATATAGTTAGTGCATTTCCTCTAGATTATATGCATTTGGTGTGTCTTGGGGTTACACGAAAACTTATTACACTTTGGATGCATAAAGGACCAATGCAAACTCGACTTCCAAGTAAAAGTATTCATGCATTAAGTAAATCACTTTTAGATCTCAAACCATTCATTCCATCAGAATTTGTGAGAAAGACCCGACATATTCAAGACATTAGTAGATGGAAAGCGACAGAATTGCGTTTATTTTTATTATATACTGGCGTTGTTGTACTAAAAAAATATTTTAAATAAGAATATATATACTAATTTTATGAGCTTATATGTTTCAATGCTGATACTACTGAGTCCAGACTATGAGTGCTATACAGACTATGCTGAATCATTGTTGGACTATTTTGTGAGAACATTTGAAGAAATGTATGGTCGTCAGCATGTTTCTCACAACATTCATGGTCTTTTACACATAGTTGATGACTATAGGAGTCATGGACCACTCGATAATTGTAGCGCATTTCCATTCGAGAATTACATGAAAACACTCAAATCCAAAATTAGAAAACATGACAAGCCACTGGAACAATTAATTAACAGATATAATGAAATATATAATAATAAGAGCATCATCAATTCAAGTTTATCAGATCATTCGACAAATCAAGAACCATTATTATTAAAAAGTCGTAAAAATGGTCCTTTAGTAAAAAATATTAATGGATTGCAGTATTATAAATTAATAAAAAATACATTAAAATTAAATACCAAAGTTGATCGCGAAAGTTATATTTTAACTAAATCTGGAGAAATTATCAAATGTTTAAATATTGTTAAGACTTCAAATAATAAAATCATGATTATTGGAAAATCATTTGAAAGAAAAAACACCCCTTTTTGAAAAGCCAGTAGATTCAAAAATATTTAATATTTTTATTGTGCACAATTTAAGTGAAAATTTAAAATGCTTTGAAGATTGTGAAATCCATAAAAAAAATGTTATTTTTAGTTCACAATGAAAATTCAATTGTTATGCCAATAGTTCACACTTAACCTTTATTTTATTCTAATAAATTATAACATTTTTTTTTTCATAAGTAGTTTTTAAATTAATAATTAATAATTTAAACAAATTGCATTAGGTACTTATAAATTTCACTTTTCACTATAACCATTGATTATAAATTATAATATAATAAAATAATTAATGATATAATACAAAACAGATACCTAGCTTAGTTATAATAATGAGTTTTTTAATATTTCACATGGTTACCTGTTGCCATATTCATATAATATTAAAGCCTTAAAAGCCAATACGTTTAGCTTTATATGATATAATTTATACTAATTTACTATTATAAGTTGATTTATTTTTTTTTATTTTGTAAAAAATAATTTTTATATAACTATTTATACCATTTATTTGGTTACATTTGAATATACCTATTTGTAATATATTATATTGTTTAAATTTAACTTTCATAGGTATTACATAGTTAAAAATGTGGATTGTTATTCATTTCTTGAATGAAGATTCTGTTGAATCTGTGCCTGAAACATGGTATAATAGAAAAACTAAAACATGTGCATGGCCTATTTCAAAAAATAGTGCAAAAAAATTAATTGAAAAAAGAAGTTATCCAAATAAGTTGGAATATAATTGGTTACCAGCAAGGATATTAGGACGTAAATATGGTAAGAATAAGATTTAAATAATTAATAATAGGTAGATGATAGTTAATATACATAAATTAAGATGTTTGAATATTATTTTATAATATTAATTTATATAGCGTAACAAAAAGTTTTACAATAAATATTATTTTTTAGGAAGCTTAGAAGAAGCTCGTTCTAAAGCCAATAAGGCTCTAATTCTTTCAGATTTATCTGCAAACGATGAATATATATGTAAAAAAGTCACAAAAAAAACATTTGAAAACAAACAGATAGAAAGTCCTCCAACTTTAAAATCTAGTAAGATGTTTAATTTATATTTAATTTTCTCTAAATTTCAAGATTACCTATATATAATATATGTATTTAATATTATATTAAACTTTCTAAATAATTTACAAAAAAAAAATCTGCTTCTAAAATAATTTATACCTACATTTTTTCTTATATTATGTAAATTCTTGCTATATTTATGGTTAATATAAAATGTTTAATATTATCTATTTAACAATTTAACAGAGAAAAGAAAAATTGATGAATTTATTGAAGAAGATGAAAATTCTATAGATATGTATGACTCTGATAATGATCCTGAATATCATTTACCTGGGGTTTCAAATGGTAAAATAAATTAAATTATTTAAGTCACAATTCATATTATTATTATTATTGATATAACTAACCCTGCTATTCTGCAGTTTTATATTAATATTAACATATTTAGGTACTTTTATTTTTTTTTTATTTGTAATTTATTGTTATAAATTATTTCAGATTATCCAAGTCCAAAGAGGAGTCCAATAATCAGAAATTATAACAACGTTCCCTCAAGTCCAAATATTTTCAATTCTCCTGTTGGAAAGTTTTTGGTTGAGGATGATCATGATTCTCCTAATATAATTAATAATTTGATGACTTCTCCATCTCCAAAACAAAACAAGTCAACAATATTTATGTCACAACCAAATAAACTGACTCCAGATACCGTAGTGTTAAAGACATTAAAGACAAATAATGTTAAAAAAAAATTATTTTTCTCACAACCATCAAATTTATCAGAAGGTATATAAAATAATACATATATACTAATATGAATAATATATCTAATATTATTTTTCAAAAAAAGATAGATATTTTATGTGATAATCAGGTTAAATTATCTATTTATTTTAAAACCATTCTATAGATAATTTTAATTATATCTAGGTATTTTATTAGCAACAAATATTGAACTTTAAATTAATTTTTAGGTATACATGCTCAACAAATTAAAAACAATGTTAATAATAATTCTTCTACAGAAAACAATGAAATACAAAATGGCGGTATGTGACTATTGGATAAATATATAATATATTAATAAATATTTTGTAACTAATTTTAGAAGTACTACGTAGTCATTAAGTATACCAATAATCATACATTAAATATATATTAATATTAATAAAATAGAAATCAAAATATGCATGAAAAAAATTGTAGTTTAAGGATTTGAATAGATCTAATAAGTACAGACTTGAAAAAGTGTTCTTATTTCAATATAATATTTTTAGTTTTTAGTATGCTTTTTTATAATATCCATGTTAAATTACTATTACTGAAAAATAACAATTTATCATGATTATTTTTGTAAACCTAAATACTCTAAAATGTATTGTTTTTTTTATTGCTTGTTTTTTAATCATTATTTATAATAATATATTTATTCATGTTTTATTTTAGATTTTCAAAACCTTGTCCTGACTTTATTAAGTAAAATAAAGTATGAAATATCTAATTTGAGCTCAACATTAAACATTCAACAAACTACCATTAATGCATTTGATACTTTTTTAAAAAATACTGGACAAACCATTGTTTCCCAAATTTCAAACCAAAATTCTTCCATAACAATTGATGATATATTCCCAATAAAAACCGAAGAGGAACTAGAAATATTTGAAGAAAGAATTAAAAGCGATAAAATATTTCGAAATACTGCGGTAATTTTACATATATTTTTAATACCTATATTTACTATTTAATAAAAGTTAATATAATATAATACTATAATGACTCCTTAGGTTCTATTTAAATTTAAAAAAAGCACTACAATAAAAATTTAGATCATATTAGTTTTATGACTAGTTACTTTAGTTACTACCTAGAACAAAAAAAATAGTGTTCATTATCAATACATAGGTATAATATAGTTGAATAATGAAATAAATATAGTGGCCAATAATAATTCTACTAGAATTTACCTACCAAATAATATATAAAAAAAAACTTAAAAGGTACTTAAAGTGTAATTCTATGATTCTATTATATTCTATAGAATAAATTATTGAAGTTTACTAAGTTTCTTATAGGACTATTACAGGGCAATTAAATCCTTTCATTTAATTTCATAAATAAAATATGTAGGTAATTTATATCAATTTTTTAGAGAATAGTGATTTTAGATAATATTATTAAAGTTATAAAATAATTACCTAGGCTTTTACCATGTGGTAATAATAAATATATTTAAATGCATTGATTTGTTTCACAGACATCAAAACTCTCGGTGCTGATTGGCATCAAAGATATTGGTGATAGCACAAGGCGTTTGATGTCCAAAATGTTTGTAGATGAAGTGCTTTGCCATTATTCACTATTAGGATTCAAGAAAAAAAAGAACTTTTCACAACTATCTACTTACCGTTTATTAATTGGTAAATGGAAATATATAATCAATTAATTTATACAATTAATGTTTAATTCTCACAAAAAATGAAATATACTCATCAGTATAGTAATCATAATAATTTAAAACTTTATAACATTTAACTTATTTAAAAGTGGTAACTGCATTATGGTTTACTGATAATTATTAATTACATTACTACAGAAAAGAAAACTGTATGACAATATTCGAAAAACAAATTATTAATTAACTTAAGTATTGAATTAAACAAGGCAGGTATTATTGTGACCTAGCGGCAACAACTAACAATTTACAATATTATAAATTATAATATTATCACAATATAGAGTATAGACTTATATTATATTATCATAGAATATTATTATCATGACGAAATAACATGTTATTTCGTCATGATTATTATATTAGTGTAATATAAATAGAATTCAGTGTATTATCACAACTGAGACTTATCACTAAAAGCATAGATGACAGGTGTAGTCTTCCAATTTCCCCTTCTACAGAATATCCGGGCCTGGGCCGCCGATACGACTATATATTAATAGTTTGAAGATGATATTATTATGAATTATGATTATAATATACTATAGCTTAAAGCCTGTTCTATTAATAATTTTAACTGTAAAAAAAGTACACCTATTTATACATTTTGTCCATCGTCCATGTATAATGTATATTGTACAAAATATAATACAATATGTCAACATTTCTAATGATCATTCAGTTAACCTAAGGATTTTCTAGGTACCATATAATATTACCATTATATTATATTATTATACATGCTATAGAATGTCCTCCACTCCTCTATATTAAATTCATTTTATCTATAATAAACTATCCCAATAGTCTTCTTTTTGACTACTTTAGGGATAGGTATATTTCTTAATACTAATAAAATTTAATAATTATAATACTATGTTTCAGACACCATACGACTTAATCCTAAGTTCCAAAATAAATTGGATAAAGAAATTGATGTGCCATTGGCTACTTGGTTATCGCATGCTAAGTTTCGTCTTCAGTCTTCGTAATACATATATTATACTATATCAACATAAAGACATGATAATAATATTATCATAAAGTATTGAATATACCTATCTACCCATAACCCACCTACATTTGTATTATTATTATATTTAAAAAAAAAATGTCAGTAATTAAGTTATAACATATAATTATTATTATATCCTAATACCTAATCATATTATTTAAATATTTGTACCTGTTTATTTAATGTTAATATTATATATAATTTTGTAAGCATGTTAATAAATAGCACAGTACCTATTCAAAATCCAATTGTGTTATTTATTCAGCTTACCTATTCTGGATTATAGAAGTATTGAAGTATCTTTAGTTTAGATAGGTATAAATTATAATAGATTCATACCTATACAATATATATATATTATATACATAAATAATATGTGATACCAATACACCATTACAACCATATTATAGTTTAATTAAATAATATTTATAATTAGGTAAAACATAACCATAAAATATAAGGTACATGTCTAATGTGAAGTAAATAATAAAATATAACTTAAAAAACACATTTTAGGCGGACTATTTATAAAATGTTTATTTCACAATATTCTTAAAAATAAATAAATATAACATTTCAAAAAACATTTAATTTATTGTTTTCTTAAAACATTTGAACTATAATATTTCAAACATGTTATATTCATAACATTTCCAAAACATAAAAAAAAGCGGACCATTAATGAAGTGAGAACATTTTAACAATGTTCAAATAATATTGTTGAACTTAATTCAAAATGTTGATATTGCTATCAAAATGTTATATTAATATTCTTAGAATATACATTTGTTATCTGGGGTATTACGTAAACGCGCGTCATATTTATTCCCGCGCGACAGGTTGTC
>NW_020271228.1:0-7732 GCF_002803265.2 Melanaphis sacchari | reverse complement strand
AAATAATTGAACTAAATATAATTATGATGAAAAAATTATTGTATATTTTCATATAGAGATTATAAACACAAAATTTAAACATCTCAGTAGGATTTAGGATTCAAGAGCATTCTTAAATCCCTCCTTCTATTATTATACATGTTTTGAGAGAGATTTTCTGATTCAGAATGTACACATCCAACAGCAATTAATTGATATATTAAGTCTATATAATTATGAATTAATTGCTTGGAAACAGTCGCTAATCGTAAATAAATGCGGAATAATTACCGGAGATCTGTTGTCAAACATCCGACGATTCTATTTTGTGTTGTTTGGTGTTAGTTAATGATGGCATTACTATTATTAATTCTGGTTCTGCCGTCATGTTCAAGTTAGACTACCAGTATGCCTTGAATTCGCTTAAGTATGACAGAAGAGTGTTGAACACATCGAACTCGTGATTTCAAAGTCTGTAATAACAGCAATACAAATTTAGAATAAAATAGCTTAGCTATATTCGACTCGTCAGTGATCTGTTATAGCTGAATGGCTATATTATGTACAAATTATAGTGGAATAACAAGGATTTATTTAGAAATCTCAAAAATTTATTTATCTATTGTCTGTTTTCTATTCTTTCTTAAATCATACAATACATTTTATTGTTTAATAAAAATTATATTATTTATATACATTTTTACATTATTAAATTTATATTTAAACAGGTTTTCAATTATTATTATTATAGCACAAATTATGGCATTATTACTTATTAGAATTATTTTAATATTGGTTTTACCTCACTATCGAATTTGTCGTGTTATTAACAAATACCAAACTTAATAATTTAAATCTAATCTATTAACGGAACTGGATATATATAAATGTCATATCCCTTATAGTGTTTATACCTATACATTGATTACTTACTGATAGGCAGAAAAGTAGTCAATAAAACATTATTCGATAACCTTAATGACTTGTTTATAAAATATAGCAACTACTGATAGAATTTTTAAAGGTAACTTATTCTTGACAATAATAAAGTTTATGAATATTATTTTATATTACCTATTATCTATAAACCTGAAAATTCTTGTACAATCAATAGATTAAATAATGTACTACACTCAACTACTAGTATTAGTTTATTTAATTTATGGCATATGTGCCCTATAAAGACCATTATTCAGAGGTCAGTATCAAAAAAAAACGGTTACTAATGACGTCGCGGGTTGCAGTTGGTTGATGAAATCGATGACGGAGCATCAAATCGAAGAACGAAAGTATGCCGAGGCCTGGAACGTGTCGCGCCACCAGGAACAGGGATCGTAAGCTGCTTTCGCTGGCCAACTGCCGTTGGTTTTAATGAATCATGCACCCGCGCGAACCCGCCGTAGTATTGGCCCAAAGGATGCGCGTCGTTCCGGCGGTACCACGGTAGCAGAACCGTCTCTGTCGAACCGGCTGTGGCGTTGCTGCGTGGATGAGCACCAGGTCTAGCCGGACGTGTTCACCGCGACCGCGCCAACACGGGCCAATGGTGGTGGCGGCCAAACACATGGAGGCTTACTATGGGCCGCTATGTGTGTACGTGGCGCGCGGTGAGAAGATTTTGAAAACAACAGACGTTGACCGATCGGCTGCACGATGTTGAAAATAATTTATTTTATTATGAAAGGATTGAGTTAAGAAAGTGTTTTTAGGAGGTTGTAACAAAACTGTGTATGCAATTGTGGAGTACTGGTTATTTTTGTACGGCATTAAACTATGGAGCGCATCGAATGAACAGAATAGCAGACAATGAGGCGAACAATCATACGAATGCAGGCTGCTTAAACAGTATAATACCCAATGGTCAATGACGATTCAAGGGTGTCCAATGATCCAAAAATACTGCGACGTACTTATATATATTATGTACACTAAGGCACTAACGTCACAAATGGAACTTCGTGGATTTGTACGAACTAATATCGTTAAGCGTACACGGTTACGCTAAATTCAGACCTAGTATATTGTGCTGTTTAACGAACTTATTAATATACACACATATATATATGGAGTATATATATATATATATATATATATAAATATACATGGGATCTTAAAAATTTTATCGTAAATGAGTTTAATGGTGGTAGTTAGTTGCTTATAGTTGCAACACCGTCTCCCACCGTTGCATCTAACTCAATATTTATGCTCGTTTCAGACTTACACCAATGGTTATATGTTATTACAATATAGCATGGCGCACAATGCTGATGGCTATACCTATTGTTTCTATGAATTATCTCAAAATTGAACACAAAACCATTTTGCATGTGGGTAATGCGTGATATTATGCGCGTGAGCATCAAGCTGAAATAATAAAATAACACTCAATATTACTTTAATGTCATTATTGACATTGTGTGAATCATAAGTACGTATCATGAAGTAGTAATACAAATTTAATTGAGTAGTTTTGTAATTGAGTTGCACGCCATACGTTAGTGATGATGTCAACCTTTAACGAATATCACGATCAAATTAGCTTTGCTGTCGGGCTTGAACTGAAGTAAATAGCGTATTCAATTGTTGGCTTAGACTGAAACTGTCAGGTGGCAGTTTTACCCTGAAACTAAGGAATGTCGTTGAATTACTAAAATAGTCAGTCCTGTTACCAAAAATCAATTATTGACACAATGTAAACCTTTTCGGCAGTGTTTACGTTATATTTCCAAAATAAAATTTTGTCAGAGTGATCGGACTCAAACACTTGTTTTTGGCAGCACTTTTCTTGTAAGAACGTTCATGTATTTGACGTTGTTGGCAACCTAAATTTGCATTTTATAAAAGTAAATACATGAAAATGTAATCATCCAAATAAAATTGTAAATGCAGTGTTATTTTTGACTTTCTACTTAGTACCTCTATACTGAGCACGCTTGGTAAAGTATCTATACTACGTAACTGAACCAGCGGCTACCACTTAATTTTTAATAGATTTGCCGTGTTATAAAAATCTTATGCTCATTTCAATGTATTGTAGGTTATTTATACTAATATTATAAGACAATTTCTGATTTTTTTTGAATTTTTATCATAAATAAATTATACAACGGGAGAGTGAGGGATGAAGCTACCACTAGTATAATAGCATGCTACTATAATACTAGATATTAATCTTCTACGAGGGAAATTAAGGAATCATAGACATGTTATTGGGTATTAATCATATTACCATAGAATTCTTGACTACGAATAGATTTGAAACCAATATTTAGATCACTACCAAAAATGATGGGTATTTAGTATTTCAGTAGCTATAGTAACAGATTTCAATAAACAACGTTACGTGTAATCGGTTACGCGTAATTGGTCAGAAAAAAAGTTATATCCATCCAAATAACAAATTTATGTTAAAAACCCGTTTATACATTTTTACAAAATTTCAAATACCTATTATTTAAATTATAAATATATTTTAGCTTTTTTCAAAGTATTTGTATAACAGAAAAGTTATTAGTTCCCAAATATATAAGCAATAAATTACGAAAAAAATATTTCTAATTCTATGGTTTTTAAATTAAGTACCTAGTCTATATACTAAGGAATCACTTGGCTGGTAATTCTTCTAACACTCTCACAGCATAAATATAGTCGATTATTAAAACATAATACTATATGTATCTCTTTTTAAAAAATGTCCGACTAACTAATCAATGTACAGCAAAAATTATGGTAGATAGATACTTGAAATTTGCATAGTATTTATTATTTTCTTACTACAATGTAAAGAATAATGATGCTGTAAAAAATGACTTTTAAAATTTTACATTTTAACTTTGAGGTCACACTAGCTTTTTATTTCAAAAACATAAATAAATAAAGAATTGTAGGTAAGATTAGTAGTAAATATTGTAAATATTGTAAATATTGAAACAATTTATTTTTATAATAAATAATATTTAGCAATATAAAATGAAATAAGTTAAATAATATTATAATAACATACAATACGTAGTTATGAGATAGTATTATAACTAATATAACTTATTATAATCGTTTAATATAATCTATTACTATAACAACAACAATTAGTAACAGTCAACTGTCAACATCCAAAATAATATGAAAATTTTTCCTTTGAATTAAAAATTTGTTATAGGTACTAATTTATAACCATACGAATTATTTACGTTTTCATAATGAATTAATATGTTTTTCCACTTAACTGACTCATAATACAAATAAAATAACATATAGATAAAATTAGAAATAAAGTATAAACGTAAAAATAGGTCCATTCTCCCTGAGAAGCATTTCAACATAACTTTCATAACATCCATATATTCATCAAAGGATTAACAACCTCTAATCGCTATACATGACCCTCTTAATTATAATATACAGTAAGTCCTAATTCAACGTCAAAGTTAAGTTCCTAGACAATACTTTAAATACTTTAATACTTTTTTTTTGCTAAAAAATGTTAATCGTAACACTTTTTACTTAGGTACACTTTATTATAAAAACTTATAATCAAATTTACATTCGTATTTGCGATATATTACTTAAAAAATGAACTTAGTATTGACATTTAGTTGCATTTTAAATATTTTAATATTTTTTAATACATTTTTGGTAACACGTTAAGCTGTTAAAAACATTTCACTCAACCTACAAAAATCTTTCATGATTTGATGTAAGACATTAATGATTAGCAATTTCTACCATTTTTTCATCAGATTTAAAACGTTTTATAGTTTCAAATTATATAAAAAGAGTTATAGTTTTCCATTTTTTTTTTTTTTTTTTTTTTTAATATTTTCGACCATAGAAGACGTTTTGTTTCTATAGTAATTATAAATTAACAAATATGTAACAGTAAAATAATACGTAATAGTAATATTATGAATAAACTTGAAAACTGTGTGATGACTAGTGTATAAAAAATGTGTCGTCAATAAAAAAAAAACAACCTATTATCAATAAAATAGAAAACGATTACGGAGTACATATTACCTAAATTAAATAAAAATAGCACCTATGTACGGTAAGTATACCAATCAAAACAATAACAGTATAATCTAAAAAAAGTCGATGAAATTAAATTGCTTATTATAAAGACTTAACTAAAATATGTATCAATAATACACACGACATTATACAGAAATCATTGCGGTGTTAAACGAAACACAAGGCCTTAAACTTCTTCAACGCAATAGCAAAACAACACTAAATGAGACGACATTAAGGGAGGACTTACTGTATTTGTACATATTATATACTCATAAAATAAACAAAACTTACAAACACTCAACTTACACTAAAATTTAATTTTAAAAATTTTTAAGACCATATCCAATACCGAAGCTGTTGAATTTTTTGATGAAGTAGAGTCTTTGAAAAAAGAAACAAAAAAGTTACTCGAAAACGGCGTTAAAATTATTATTTGCCTTAGCCATAGTGGATCGAAAAGACAAAATTGCTGCTAAATGAAGACATCGATATAATTGTTGGAGGACATACACATCATTTTGTATTCCGTAAGTATTTTACTAACATAAATACAAGTTAAAATTGTATAGATTCAAATCATCTAGATTTAATTTATAAATTTAAATTTAAATAATTTATATATAGCTTATAGTGTATTTTATAAATTACGTACAAAAACGTCTTTTGTAGGTACTCCACCCAGCACTGAAAAACCTTACGGACCATACCCACTGTACGTAACAAATGTTAAAAATAAAGCTATACCAATATTACAAGCATATGCAAATACTAAATACGCAGGCAAGGTTATTTTAAAATTTGATTCTAATGGTGAATTAGTCAAAATCGATGGTTCGCCAACATTATTAAATCATGAAATTAAACAAGGTTAATAAACTATTTACTTTTTTATTAATGGTTTCATAAGTGATTTTAAACTTAAAATTTATATTGTATACAATATAAATGTTTTAATTTACACCTACAACGTTTTAGATCCATCAATGTTGAAATTAATCGATAAATGGAAACCAGAAGTAACCAAGATTACAAATGTTACAATTGGGCGTACAGCCGTTGAGTTAATAAACAATTGTCGCGAAACGGAATGCAACATAGGTAACCTGATAGCTGATTCTTTCGTATACTACGTAAGTAACTTAAAAATTAAAGGTTATATTTTATTTATTAACGTTCAATTGTAATTTAAGAACGTTATGAAAAAAGAAACTTACAATGAATATTGGACTGATGCTCCTATTGCAATCCTTCAAGCTGGCGGTATTCGGACAACAATCAACGAAACCAATCATGACGGTAAAAACATGATTTGTCATTAAAAATTTTAATATAACAATTTAAGAATTTACTCTTTTGCAGATCAAAAAAAATCATTTAATTGTTTAGCATAACAAAAGCTAAGTATAAAATAAAAATATTAAAAAATAAATTATTTTGATTGTGTTAGGCTACATAACTTTGGGGCAGTTGGTCAACGTCACTCCATTTATGAATGAACTTGTCAAAATTACGATTTCTGGCTCTACTCTTTTAGAATCATTTGAATACAGCGTCTCTAACTATGCATTGAATATTGGTACACCTACATTTTTACAAGTATCTGGTAAGTATGATAAATTTAAAAAATAAATAATTTTAAATTAAGTATAAAAATAATTAATAATATATTCTAATGTATTATTTATACAGTGTAAAATCTTTTAATACTACTGAACATTTTTCGGTTTCTAAAAAGATTTTTAGATTTTACTTTGTGTACTAAGTTATCGTTATACTTGTCATGTCTTAGTAATTAATGAAATATTGGTTAACTAAAAATACCGAATAATGAAAATGATCAATGGTACAAATTAAAATATATCTTTAACTATACCTAAAATTATTTTCAGGTGTTCTGATCAAATATGATTTAACACTGAGTCCTGGGAACCGAGTCACCTCATTGTTGATTCGATGTGGTCATTGTAGCGTTCCTAAGTTTGAACCTTTAGTATTGACTGCAAACTATACAATAGTGATGACCGAGTTTATGGCAAATCGTGGTGGTACTTTTGAAACATTTAAAAAAAGAATAAACATAAAATCACTAGGTTTGTAAACAAATTAATACCTACTCAAAGTGTGCGAGTTTTGTCAGTGAAAGATAACAATATAAAAAGAACGATGTTGTCGATGTAACCTATCAAAATCTGGAAAACTAGAACATTCCTATTTGTAATAATAAAGTTATTAAGGACCCTTGTTTTCCTATATTTTCGTTGATCTTATGTAAATCATAAGCTAATAATGTCGTATCCCTCACACAGTAATGTGCCTATATTGCATCTACGTTACGCCGTGTAACGCGCATATAGACAGATAATCGCCTAAATAGAAATGTTAAATAAATTACTAATCTTTCACTGCAATCTTGTTTTTATTTCATGACATTAACGAAAAACATTATATTATAAATACACATTCCGTTGTTTAGATATTAAAGACTATAATGCAACCGCGATGTATATGCAATCAATAAGTCCCATAATGAATGGAATAGATGGCAGAATCAACTTAAAGTACGACGGCAATAATGAAAAGTCGGCTGGGTTAAATATAAATACGTGGAATTATCGATTGTTAGTAGTTATTTTAATTATTAGAAAATTATTCTTTAATATTAATTAAAATGTTATTCAACATAGACTATAAAAATTATGTGTTTATGTATTGTAATGATATGCTCCTTATCATTATTTATTAT
>NW_020271227.1:19355-20960 GCF_002803265.2 Melanaphis sacchari | reverse complement strand
TTTTTTTTTTTTTTTAATGGTTGAGGAGGTCCCTGGGCCAATTTCGCTTTAGACGACGTGGAGGGTTATCTGGGAGAGTGACGGATGAGAGGTTGGAAATGAGTGGATTAGGGTGGTTTACTGTGTTATTGTGAAATAATTTATAGTAATGGGAGGCTAGGGTGCTTATGTATGGGATATTAAGGTCAGAGTGGAGTGATAGGTTGCTGACGTACCAGGGTGCGTTTGTGAGGAGACGAAGACAATTGATTGGAAGGATTGGAATTTTTGAATGTTGGATTTTTTGGAGGTGCCCCATAGCTGTATTCCGTAAGTCATTGAAGGGCGGAGAATTTGTTTATAGATTAGTAGTTTTGTGTTTAGTGGGAGATTTGATCTAAGAAGGTGTTTCATTTTGTGGAGTTTAAAGTTGAGTGATTTCCTTTTTGCTTTTATGTGAACTGCCCAAGTGAGTTTACTGTCGAGGTGGACTCCTAGGTAACGGGTGGCTTGTGCTTTGGGAATCGTGTCGTTGTTGATAGTCATGGGGGGGGCTATGGTCAGGACGTAGAGTAAAGGTTATGTGGGTAGATTTATTTGGATTTATTTTGATTCTCCACAAGTTGAACCAGTTTTGTAGTTCGTTGAGATGGGATTGAAGATTATCAGATGCTATGGTTAGGTCAACATTAGTTGATATTATGCCTGTGTCATCTGCGAAAGTAGCAAGAGTGGTGTTCTCGAAGTGAGGGATGTCGGAGGTAAATATATTGTAAAGAGTAGGTGCTAGAATACTTCCCTGGGGGACGCCTGCTTTTATGTAGTGGATTTGTGAGAGCTCGTCCTCGCAGCGAACGACAAAGGACCGGTTTTGAAGGAAAGATTTTAAAGTTAAAAACAGGGGGGCTGGTAGAAAACGTATTTTAAATAGCAGACCTTCGTGCCAAACGCGATCGAACGCCTGAGCTACGTCGAGAAAGACGCCAGTGGAGTACTGTTTGTTTTCGAGAGTTTGTGCAATTATGTCGATTAGTCTGTGAACTTGATGGATAGACGAATGTTTATTTTTGAAACCGAATTGAGTGTGGGGGATTATATTATGGCTTGCTAATATAGGGTTTAATCGCTTTAGTATAATCTTTTCTAGAATTTTTGAGAGTGAAGGTAAGAGGCTGATGGGACGGTATGAGGAAGGCAGGTCAGGAGGTTTATCAGGTTTTGGAATTAAAATAATTATGGAGTGTTTCCAAGAACGAGGAATGTGGGAGAGACGAAGAATTGAGTTGAAGATGAACGTTAAGAGAAGAATGGCTTTTTTGGGCAAGTGTTTTATAATTCGATTTGTTATGAGGTCGTGGCCTGGGGATTTTTTGTTTGATAATTTACTGATAATAAATTGAATTTCGCTGGGGGAGGTATGTTTAGTGGGTAAGGACATAGGAAGGCAATTGGTTAGAGATTTTTCAATGAAGGATGTGTGATCGATGTTGTTGACGTCGGGGTGAGGAGAGAAATTGTTTTCTAGAAGAGAGGCAAACAGGTTTGATTTTTCTAAGTTGGTCTTAGCGAAGGATCTGTCAGGATATCTAATTGGTGGTATTACATTTTTTTTATTTAGGATTTTTT